>NW_017306942.1:169427-184352 GCF_000935625.1 Nanorana parkeri | reverse complement strand
AAATCGCCCCGCCTTTGCCGAACCCGAAGTTCCATTGGCCCAATTGATGTCTGGGTAATTGAAGTCACCCATCACGACTACATTGCCCTCTCTCCCAGCTATTCCTATCTGTGAGTGAAGATTGACTTCTCCCTCTTCCCCTATATTTGGAGGTTTATAGGAAATACCTACAAGAAGTTTACAGCTAGCGTCCGTCATATCTAGCTCCAGCCATAGGGTTTCCACGTCTTCCTCATTATTTGACGCGATATTGTCCCTTATATGCACATTTAGATTATTTTTTACGTAAATGCAAACGCCCACCCCCCTTCTCCCACCTCTGTACCTCCTAAACAGGTTATACCCCTCTATATTAGTAGCCCAGTCATGCGTGCTGTCCAGCCAGGTTTCCGCTATACCCACTATGTCGAAGTCCTCTTCAATTAGCCTAATTTCAAGCTCCTCTATTTTATTTGCCAGACTTCTAGCGTTGGTGTACATACATTTAATTTCTCTCTTTTTGTGGGACAAAAGTTTACTACCTTGTTGTTCCCCACTATTTTTATTGTTATTATTCTGCCTTGATTTCGGTCGTCCGTTGGTAGTTATAAACCTGCTTCCCTATTTATAATGTTCTGGCCCTCTAGCA
This sequence comes from Nanorana parkeri, assembly GCF_000935625.1. Taxonomy (NCBI): domain Eukaryota; kingdom Metazoa; phylum Chordata; class Amphibia; order Anura; family Dicroglossidae; genus Nanorana; species Nanorana parkeri. Next base: position 183,724 of record NW_017306942.1, on the reverse strand, counting down.
ACTTCAGCGCAAAATTACAGCTAATTATAGCTAATTTGCCTACAAACATCAGGTGGTCATAATAATCTGGCCACTCAGTGTATATGAGTCTATTTCTAATTTTAAGGTTAATCTGCAAAAGTCAGAAGCTTTAAAGGTGTCCTTGTCATTTGAAGGGGTCATTTGATATCTTGGTAAAAAAGATCTATGCAGATCCTAATCAGATATTCCAATGTAAGTTTTTTTTCTCTCCATTTTCTAGTTCCTCACAATCCAGTTCAGAGAATCTGAAACTTAGAGCCTTTTCTTGGTTTGGATAGTGTAATGTGCTTATGATGAACATGATGCTGTGCCTCCTATAACTTTTCAGATATTCTTTGTATGGATTCCCTCAACATTTTTTAATTCTATTTGTGCTGACTTTCATACATTTATTTGGGAAGGGAAATCTATAAGAATAAGCAGGGGAACCTTGTTGCAGCCCAAGATTAAGGGATACAATTCTCACACACATAGGCAGGGCCATTGATAGGTGCAGACACAAGACACATAAGGTTGGCATTTCCTTAGAGCAGGACTGCACTTTCTTTGGAAGAAGCTCCTTGGATGGGACCCAGTGCTCTATAGGTTCTTCAAAAACATGCTCTTAATGAACCAACTCTAACTAAGATGGGCAAATACCAAGAAGCGTCATCAGCAGCTGCAAATGCTCCCACTTGTTCCTCCTCTTCAATATATAATCCTGCCCTAGCCCCCCAAACTGGCATGGACTATTCTAATAGCCCTCCTTACCATCTTGTCTTAAAATGTATTGTGATTGTAATGTCTTCCTTATATTGTAAAGCACTGCACAAACTGTTGGCGCTATATGAATCATGTATAATAATAATAATAATATTCAGGGGAATTTTTTCAACACAGCTTCAGACACTTGCTGCAGCAATTAATTGTATCAGATGTTGAGGAATAGAGCACATGTAGTACAGAGGAAGAGGACAACAGACAGGAACCATCAATTGCCAGTGATGCTCCTGCAGCTTACTGCCAAGTGGACTCCAGTGATGAGGAAGTGGGGATGATGAGGTGGCAGACCATACCAGGTTGCCTGAGAATGTAGAGTAGGGAAGTGAAAGAAACGCACAACATCTGTGAAGTAAGATGTCATCCAGGGGCAGCTTAAATAAGAGTGGAGGAGGGTACAGCACCACATGTGCAGACCACTGGAATCTCTAGGTCCACACCACCAGGCTCTGCAGTCTGGGCCTTTTTTTAATGCATGTACTTCAGAAAGCACTATAGTTGTTTGCAGCCTCTGCTGCAGCATGTGCATCAATTATAGTTAATCTACCAGTCTATTTGGTACCACATGAATAAGTAGACACATGGATTTTGACCACAAAGCTTGGTGGGAACAGCATATAGATTCTACCAGTCAGCAGTCTGAGACCCACAATCCTCTTTCTTGACTCTCTATTTCCACCTGCTCCACCATTCCACAGAAATCTTCATCTGCATCCACTGCAACATCTGTGGCCTCAAGCAATAGGGATGGGAATCTGACAAGGGATTTCAAGGGAATAGCTTATGGAACATTAAGAAGAGGGTCAGCATGCAGCCATACTTAGTAGGGCCAAGCATAAGCTTCAACCCTATTCAAAGTCTCCAAACTTCATCCTACCATCTCCAACTACTGTAGATCCTTCAGCAGGCAGGTGTCTTTTCCCCAGCTGCTCGAGAAGAAGACAATATGGACAGCATGTCACTCCTGGGCTGTCATCTCAATGCCAACTTAACAAAACTGCTGGCTTTACAGCTGCTCCCATTCCAGTTAGTGGAGTCTACTCTCTTCTGAGAATTTGCAGCCTGTGCACAGTGGCAGCTACAAAGACTCAATTTTTTCAGCCATCCCCGCCTTCCTTCTGCATTTGCAAGAAAATGTCTCCTTGCTGCTGTATCATGCTTTTCAGTGACAGGGCCACGTAAGACATGGTCCAGCAAGCATGGGCAGGGAAGTTACGTCTCATTCACGGTCCACTGGGTCAGTTTGATGGCAGTTGGGAGGGATGCAGGAGGGGGCATCCTGCTGAAGCTTGTGGTGTTGATATATGTTGTGAAACTTGGTGATGGTAAAAGTGGTGAATGTGCAGCCACTTTAGGTAGTCATACACAGCCACTGCTTGGCTGGCTGAAATTCAGTGGCAACACCAGCTGCCTGATTTGTGATATATCCAACAGGTGACCTTGGCCATGCTGAAGTGACTGCACATGTATCAGGGGGCTGTAAATAAGTACCTGCACGAATATGGGATAAGGACTAGCTCAGGGGAACTGTTTTTTTTCCACCACATTAGTGGCTACTCATTCAGTGACAAGGTGAGGATCAGTGACATGATCTCTTTCATAATCCTAAGAGGAGGACTTGCTGAGATCTTAGGGCCCACTTTATTCTGACTCCATCCTTGTGAGGTAGCACCAATGGATGGAGGAGCACGTAGAAGAGGAGGAGTTGGGGGTAGGGTGTGGGTAATGAGGAGGACATGGACAGGCTTTTAGGGTTATTTTTCACCCTTTTCAAACACTGCAAATTGTATGTGGGTATGGTGGTAGAGGACACTGTTTCCCTCATCGGCATTGAAGACTCAGGTTCCTCTGCCTCTGAAAATGTTTAGCAGCTGGGCTTATTCATGCTACAGTGCCTGTCAAAGATGCCAGAATTTTGGGCCATCAAGTAGAGGGATTGGTTGGCCACACCTTTGGATAAAATTTACAAAAAGAAAAGGTCATACTCCTGTAACATCAGGGAGCAAAAAATGCAATTGCAATAGATTTTGCAGAGGAGCCTCTTAACGGCTATCCCAGAGAGTAACAGGCTCCATTTTCATAAACAACATGCCTTGGATACTCAAGGCAGTGAGAGGAGTAGTGAGAGGAGTATCAGCAGTGGTTGTCTAAGTGAAGCTTTCAAGTCCTGTTTCATGATTCATTGGCCAGGCCTGGCTGCTTGCTTAACCCATATGATCAATGATTATAGAGGGTCAAGGATGGATTTCAACACCCTTACAAAGGAAGCCCCACTTGACAACTGGGTGTCGAGGCTAGATCAGTGACTCAAGCTTGCCAAGTTTGTAGTTAAGTAGCTGGGTTTCCTTGCAGTTAGTGTGCTTTCAGAATGGGCATTTAGTGCAATGGATGGTTTTGTTACAGAAAAATGAACCAACGCCTCCCCAGACACAGTTGATTGGCTTTATCACCTTTATAAAAAGGAGCTAGTCCTATATCAGTGCTGAGTAACAAACCTTTGCAGCTGATGTGACTGATTAGATTTTTTAGAATCTAGCCTCTGATCCCCCACTCTGGTGCTTGAGCTCCAGCATATATTATCATTATTATTATTATTATATAAAATGATTAAATGCAATTTTGAATAGATCACTGTCCCTGAATATGCGTCCAGAGACAGTGATCTATTCAAAACTGAATTTAATCATATCACGTACATTGCATGCAGACTGCCGCTTACAGATATGGCCACTGTCACCCCGCCATTAAGTTCAGTGGGTACAGCTGCTGCATCTAAGTGGGACAACTGACATTCCTGTCGCAAGAATCCATATGTTTCTGCTGCAGGAATGCCAGAACGTCCCATGTGAACAAGGCCTAATTCTTTAACAGTGCCACCAGTAAAGCTGGGAAAATGGGTTTTGCAATTACACAAGGGTGGTTATAATTATACCTTAAAAAACACTGGGGTTTATACTTTGTAACCCCACTTTCCCCAGCTTCACTGGTGTAGCAGTGTTATTTTAAGTTATAAGGGAAGCGGGCTGGTAGGACAAGAACCCTACATTTTTTAAAAGACTAACTTTGATAAACTGCGCCACCTTGTGGGGGACATCAAATGGGAAAATGTATTTCACAAACTGAACTCGGACCAAAAGTGGGAATGTTTTAAGAACACTTTACATATTGCCATTGCCAAGTGTATACCGTTGAGTAATAAAAGTAAAAGATCACAAACTAAGCCTACATGGCTAAATAAAAAATGTTAAGCAACACATAAAGGAAAAGCGAGTGGCATTTAGAAAATATAAGATGGAGGGGGACGGCATTGACGTTCTATAACTACAAAGAATGGAATAAAAGATATAAACTAGTAATTTGGGCAGCTAAAATAGAGTGCGAAAATCATTTTGCCACAGTTAGTAAAAAAAAAAAAAAATCTACCAAATACCAATACATAAACAGTAAAAAGGGGAGAAAGGAGCAGATAGGCCCAATAAAGGACGGAAACGGGAAGTTAGTCACAAATGACAAGGAGAGGGCAGAGGTGCTGAACACTTTTTTCTCCTCAGTATACACTCACAAAAAATACGGGTACATGATAAAACACATAGTTCATCACAAAATATACCCAAGTGGTTGATGGAAACCGGGATACAACAAAGACTTAATCTACTTAATGCAAATAAAGCATTGGGACCAGATAATCTACACCCCAAGATACTTAAGGAACTAAGCCAGGTTATAACAAGACCATTATTGCTAATTTTTAAGGACTCTTTAATGACTGGTAGAGTTCTAAGTGACTGGCCAAGGGCTACGGTAGTTCCAATATTCAAAAAGGGGGCAAGATGCCAACCTGGGGATTACAGACCAGTTAGTCTTACATCGGTAGTTTGTAGACTGTTAGAGGGAATGATTAAGGACTATTTAGTAGAATTTGTTCAGGATAATGGTATAGTTAGTGATAATCAGCATGGGTTTAGGAAAGACCGTTCCTGTCAGACTAGCCTACTAACTTTTTATGAGGGGGTAAGTAGAGATCCGGATCGAGGGAGGCCGGTGGATGTGGTATATCTGGATTTCGCAAAGGCTTTTGATACAGTACCTCATAAACGCTTACTATACAAGCTGAGGTCTATGGGCATAGATGGAAGGGTGTGTACATGGATAGAGAAACGGCTAAAGGAACGTGTACAGAGAGTATCTATAAATGGCGCCCTTTCAGACTGGGCTAGTGTCATTAGCGGTGTTCCTCAGGGTTCTGTGCTGCGACCCATGTTCTTCAACCTGTTTATTAATGACATTGGGGAGGGTGTAAACAGCAATATCTCAGTGTTTGCTGATGATATCAAAATTTGGAGGGTAATAGAAACGGACCAGGATAGTATAACATTGCAGGAGGACCTGGATAAAATAGGGGAGTGGGCAACTATATGGCAGATGAGGTTTAATGTCGATAAATCCAAAGTTATGCACTTTGGGATTAAAAATAAGCAAATGGGTTATACAATTATGGGTATGCTGCTAGGGAAGTCAGAAATGGAGAAAGATTTGGGGGTCATTGTAGACCATAGACTGAGTAATAGATTACAGTGCCAGTTAGCTGTAAGCAAAGCTAGTAGAATCCTGTCCTTAATCAAGAAGGGAATGTTTTGCAGGGACAAGTCTATAATTTTGCCACTTTACACATCACTGGTTCGGCCTCACCTGGAGTATGCGGTCCAGTTTTGGGCATCAGTACACAGAAGGGATGTCCTTGAGCTGGAGAGAGTCCAGCGGAGGGCAGCCAAACTCATCAAGGGAATGGAGGACCAGAACTATGAGACAAGGCTACTAAATTTAAATATGTTCACGCTGGAAGTAAGGCGATTAAGGGGGGATATGGGGATATGATTTTCATGTACAAGATGTTCAATGGTCATAGCAACATTAGCAACAAACTCTTTATGATTAATTCAGTAACAAAGACTAAAGGACACACCTAAAATTGGTAGAAAAAAAATTCCATCACAACGGGTGAAGGGGGTTCTTTTCAGTTCGAGTGGTTAGGGTCTGAAACTCTCTGCCACAAGCAGTGATTTCAGCAAATAGTGTGGAATCATTCAAGAAGCTTTTGGATGATGTCCGGAGAGACAGTAAAGTACAGGGGTACAGGTACTCTTAAGAATGAGACGACTCAGGCACCTATACACACACACACAATAGGTTGGACTTGATGGACTTATGTCTTTATTCAACCTCAAATACTATGTAACTATGTAACTATATAAGTGTAATCATAGCAGATTACATTGTAATGTGTGTATTATGTGTAAATGTCATGTTTTCACTTTTGAATTTCCCGCCGGCTCCGACCCCCGCTGTGATGCCCGAAAACGAAACTAAAACTCAGATGCCGGCATGGGCCGGCCACGTACAGCAAAGGACACCGCGGTCTCGCAGGGACAAGGTAAGTGACACTTTTCTGTGCAATCCCGAGTCTGGCTCTGGGTTACCGCTCTTGGTACTGAAAATTAACCCCGAGCCAGACTCGGGCATACCGCCAGGGAGGTTAATATGCAAATTCCGCAATTACTATATGAATGGGCTGGGGGCAATAAAAATGGCTCCTGCAGCTCAGTGGATGTTACAATGGTAGTTACGCCACTGCATGCCACCTTTACCATCTCCTGTCACTGCTGCTAGCCTGCCATCCATTAACACCATCTGCCTCTGCTGCTGGCCTGCTATCCATTAACATCTTCTGCTACCATTGCCATCTCATGCCACCACTGCTGACCGGCCATCCATTACCATCTCCTGCCACCGCTGCTGGCCTGCCATCCAAGACTATTTCCTGCAACCCATGCTGACCTTCCACCATTACCATCTCATTCCACTGCTGCTGGCCTGCTATTCATTAACATCTTTTGCCACCGTTACCATCTCCTGCCACCACTGCTGGCCTGCCATCCATTACCATCTTCCAGCACTGCTGCTGGTCTGTCATCCATCACCATCTCCTGCAACTGCTGCTGGCCTGCCATTCATCAGCATTCTATGGGCATAGATGGAAGGGTGTGTACATGGATAGAGAACTGGCTAAAGGAACGGGTACAGAGAGTATCAATAAATGGCGCCCTTTCAGACTGGGCTAGTGTCATTAGCGGTGTTCCTCAGGGTTCTGTGCTGCGACCCATGTTCTTCAACCTGTTTATTAATGACATTGGGGAGGGTGTAAACAGCAATATCTCAGTGTTTGCTGATGATATCAAAATTTGGAGGGTAATAGAAACGGACCAGGATAGTATAACATTGCAGGAGGACCTGGATAAAATAGGGGAGTGGGCAACTATATGGCAGATGAGGTTTAATGTCGATAAATCCAAAGTTATGCACTTTGGGATTAAAAATAAGCAAATGGGTTATACAATTATGGGTATGCTGCTAGGGAAGTCAGAAATGGAGAAAGATTTGGGGGTCATTGTAGACCATCGACTGAGTAATAGATATTGTTGACCATAAACTAAATAATAGATTACAGTGCCAGGTTGCTGTAAGTAAAGCTAGTAGAAGCCTGCCATGCATCAAGAAGGGAATGTTTTGCAGGGACAAGTCTATAATTTTGCCACTTTACACATCACTGGTTCGGCCTCACCTGGAGTATGCGGTGCAGTTTTGGGCACCGGTACACAGAAAGGATGTCCTTGAGCTGGAGGGCAACTAAACTCATCAAAGGGATGGAGGACAAGAGCTATGAGACACGGCTACTAAATTTAAATATGTTCACGCTGGAAGTAAGGCGATTAAGGGGGGATATGGGGATATGATTTTCATGTACAAGATGTTCAATGGTCATAGCAACATTAGCAACAAACTCTTTATGATTAATTCAGTAACAAAGACTAAAGGACACACCTAAAATTGGTAGAAAAAAAATTCCATCACAACGGGTGAAGGGGGTTCTTTTCAGTTCGAGTGGTTAGGGTCTGAAACTCTCTGCCACAAGCAGTGATTTCAGCAAATAGTGTGGAATCATTCAAGAAGCTTTTGGATGATGTCCGGAGAGACAGTAAAGTACAGGGGTACAGGTACTCTTAAGAATGAGACGACTCAGGCACCTATACACACACACACAATAGGTTGGACTTGATGGACTTATGTCTTTATTCAACCTCAAATACTATGTAACTATGTAACTATATAAGTGTAATCATAGCAGATTACATTGTAATGTGTGTATTATGTGTAAATGTCATGTTTTCACTTTTGAATTTCCCGCCGGCTCCGACCCCCGCTGTGATGCCCGAAAACGAAACTAAAACTCAGATGCCGGCATGGGCCGGCCACGTACAGCAAAGGACACCGCGGTCTCGCAGGGACAAGGTAAGTGACACTTTTCTGTGCAATCCCGAGTCTGGCTCTGGGTTACCGCTCTTGGTACTGAAAATTAACCCCGAGCCAGACTCGGGCATACCGCCAGGGAGGTTAATATGCAAATTCCGCAATTACTATATGAATGGGCTGGGGGCAATAAAAATGGCTCCTGCAGCTCAGTGGATGTTACAATGGTAGTTACGCCACTGCATGCCACCTTTACCATCTCCTGTCACTGCTGCTAGCCTGCCATCCATTAACACCATCTGCCTCTGCTGCTGGCCTGCTATCCATTAACATCTTCTGCTACCATTGCCATCTCATGCCACCACTGCTGACCGGCCATCCATTACCATCTCCTGCCACCGCTGCTGGCCTGCCATCCAAGACTATTTCCTGCAACCCATGCTGACCTTCCACCATTACCATCTCATTCCACTGCTGCTGGCCTGCTATTCATTAACATCTTTTGCCACCGTTACCATCTCCTGCCACCACTGCTGGCCTGCCATCCATTACCATCTTCCAGCACTGCTGCTGGTCTGTCATCCATCACCATCTCCTGCAACTGCTGCTGGCCTGCCATTCATCAGCATCTTCTTCCACCACTGCTGGCCTGCTATCCATTATGTCCATTCCCTGCCACTGATTCAATGCTGATTGTATATTTCTGCCTTGTGTCTATGACATAGTCCAACTTTTAGTCCAACTTTTATTTTTTAGTAAAAGAAGCCTCATCTCCCCCTCTCCAGAACAAGCTTACATCATTTGCGGCATGTCTCTGCAATATGTTTGCCTCATGTCCCTAACATAATCAGCTGTAATTTATATTTGAGTTTTTTTTTAAAACTGCCATGTCTCTCCCTCTTACACTGTTGCCCAGTCAAGCTGCTTACATAGTCTCCAGCCATCATGCTATATATTGTCTTTGAAATATGAATCTGAAATGTTTACTTAGTCATAACAAATCCCCACTTCTGGAATGTGGGGTTTTGGTTTTGAAGTGTTTGGGGTCTATTCACGAAGCTGCCGAGGGCAGCTGAGTGAATGACCGATCTGAAGTGAAGTGAGCCGAACACTGTTCGGCTATTCACTTCAGGCTGGTACGCCTAATTTCAGCCGTACATCGGCTGAAATCAGCCATACATCGGCTTGCTTCGAGTTGCTTCGGGTCGGCCGAACATGCTCAGCATGTTCTGTCGACCCGAAGTGCAGAAGGAGTTCGACTCAGCCGATCCAACATCTGGATCTTTGCCGAGCCGATGCATATGCGTTCGGCTCGGCCGAGCCGCTCGCCCATGATCAGGAGCTGTACGGGCTATTGTGAATAGCCCGTACAGCACCCCTTTGGTTCTACTGAACCGAAGGGGTCCTGGGGCCGAAGCTAGCCGAAGGATCGGCTGAAGCTAAGGCCAGATCCTTCGGCAGCTTCGTGAATAGACCCCTTTGTGTTCTTTTGTGGTGACATTTTATTGAAGTTTGTAGACAATAAGTTCACAAGCTATGCTGTAAAGCATATTTTGCCACTGTTTGGCAATCGTCATGAATCTGAGGGATTTAACTTTATTTTGAAGTGTAAGTCTTTGTAAGCTGTCAGATCTTTTCTGTCTATTACTTCAAAATCTCAATAGGGACTATTACTTCCTGATAAAAAAAATGAGTAGCAGCAAAAAACAACCTAAAAAAACAAACATTTTTCAAAGTTAACATTAATCAGATAGGGGTGCTTCTGCATTATGTAAGCCAAGGAATAATGTAACAATTAAAAAATGTATTACACATAAAAAATATGTGATGCCAGGATAGTGTCATTAGTAATTGTAATGTCCTATAACATCACATAAAGCTTAAAGCCATCTCTGGCTTGCAATTAGAAGAATTGTTTTCCCATGTCGAAGTTGCATACAAATGGGGGACATCTCCCCACTAAACAGTAATTTGGGGCAGTGCCCAACTTTCAATGCACTTAGTTTGACAGTCCCTCACCTATTAGCCTTGAAAAGAGAGATAATTGATCTTCATAATTTGCCTGCCTTTGACTTCAATAATAGTTCTATGTGTACTGATACAGAGTGAAGAGATTTTCTGTTTCAGCCTCTTTGCACTCACCCTGAGTGCACTTTTTGCGGGTCTGACATCTGATTTAGATGAAGTCATGCCAAGCCATAACCAGTCAATTGTGTTAGTAAGCACAATATAGATGACCTAGTCGGTACGAAATCATACAGTAGCTCTGGGCCTGGCAAAAAAGGAGATGCATCAGCACTTTTTAGTGCACACTGTTGTTCTATCTGCTGGCCAGTGAGAGGAACTGCAGCGTGCTGTAAGTGACCACACATCTGACACGCCCAGAAGTAGAAGTAAGTATTAAGCCTATATTTAGAGGAAACTTTTTTGTTAGAATTTTTTTAATCAAGCAACAGAGTTGCTTTAAAAAATGGAAAGTATTATAATGGTAATGAGACAATTTCAGACATGGGCATAGTGGATTTAATGTTATTTTTATAACTGTAATTGGAATATGATACCTCTGCGATGGTTAAAGACAGAGAGTTTTGGTTTCTTTCTCTCTTTTACTTAAAACATCTATTTGACAAAGTTTGAAATAGTTACTGAAACATGCTGTTTTCACTGCTATTTTGGATTTCAACTTTCCTTTAAAACGTATAACTGCCAGCAAAGTTATCTGCACACTAACTGAAACTTTTTGTGCAAAACTATGTTTTTTTAATTTTAAGTCGGGCTCTGACTTACACATATTTCAAATATACAAAGGAAATTTACAGGTACAGCACTTGCAAGTCAAGAACCACAAAACTGTCCTGTGAGGTTAATCTTCAGTGGTCCTAGAATCTGGGACTGCAGCTGCTTCTTCCCCCTGTTTCCATGGGCCCAGGCTGGTCCCTAAGCCACAGCTGGGAAAATAAATAAATCCTACATTGCTGCATAGGGTGATTACAGAACTGATACAACATTGCTGCCCTATGTATCCAGTGCAGTTAGCCGTGTGATCCCACATGACCAAGGAAACATTACCATATGCTGTGCCAGCCTTTGGCGTTGCTTAATATCTGTGGCCTAACAACACATACATATTCACGGGTCTGAGTGTTCACTTTTCAAAGTGTATGCTTATTTTGCTAATTGAATGTCCGTTAATAAGATGTAATTAAATGAGCGTTAGTAAATAAGGTGAAAGTGAGTACCGAATCATTTGATTGCAAAATATATGTTTGTTTTATTTCACTTGCAAAATATTGGGTATTCAAAGTGAATTTACTTTACCTTATTTACCACCATTCACTTGGCAAAGTGAGCATATACGTTACAAAGTAAACTTTGCATAAAAATAAATAAGGGGAAGCAATGTTTCCCTTAAATACCAGTAATGTGAAAGGAAGAAAAAAAAAACAGGGTTTTTGTTAGATGTTGAGCAATTCAAGTGAACACACAGCTTCATCAGATTTAAGTGACAGACTACAATCCTTTAGTAGATAACCCCCACTGCCTGTTTGGTATACTTGCAGTGAGAAAAGAGAATCAGCAAGGCACAACCAAGAATCAAAGCTTGCACAAATACGGCTATGTAAGTGTGCAATTACATCAAATATTTTCAAAACATTTACACACATTAATATATTATTTGCATCTCTTTGATCTCTAAAAATGTATATCTTCAAGTGGCCCTAGCATCAGAAATATTTTTCATGCTAAGTGCATTTATGCCAAGTAATGTGTAAGGGAAACACTTCAGGGTATTTATTATCTCTCACAGAGATGACATTACTCTCCCTGCCAGTGCCTTCCTCTGCTTTTCTCTTTAGAAGGACTGCACCATCTCAGGCATCATCCAGTGCCAGCATCTACTACCAAGGGAGAGATACAGGAACATTAATCACAGAGTCATGTAAATCCTGGTGTCTGTGCAGTTCTTCACTGTGTTGACAAATATCTGACATAGTACAACTCCCCGTTCCAGCCTATCACCTTGTGACTTGCTAAAAAGACACAATGTTGCAGTCTGACTACTGTGGGAGAAAAAAATTAGGAAGTACTTCCTCCTAAAAACAAATGTTTATAACAATATTGTATAATTGCTGTATATTTGGACATTTCAGGAGTGCATTCATGCAAACTTGCCAGGTTGAACCTCTTAATACTGTAATGGTAAAACTCCATCACTGAAAGGTACGCTCCAGTCAAAATGAAAGCCTGACATACAAGGAGTTCACCTACCAGCTCAATTCTATGATTTACAATTATACAGTGCAAAAAAACATTAAAGGCTCCAAAGCAGTTTTTTGGATTATAAGCAGCCTTTGGACAAACCAAGTTTGGCAAATTATTTTTTTATTTGCAGGTCCGCAGCCTTCTGTTCTTGCAAGATTTTGTATGCTCAGTGGTTTGAATGTAACTGGCGATACAGGACACAGATGTTGCCAGCACTGGCTATAAGAGGTGCAATGCTACTGCTCTCTGACTGACCGTGTGTGTGCTGTGGATTTAGGCCCCTTTCACACTATCTGATCAGGAGGGTATCTGTGCATGGATGCCTTCCTAATCAGAACAGATGCCACCGTTGTGTCTGGTGATGGAGGAAACAAGTGACATTACTGGACCCATGTTAGTGTATCAGCATCTGGATCTAAACGGACAGGCGTCCATTTACATCTGGTTTCCCTTGATCCGGCACGATCCATTTGTTTTTTAGACCTGGTCGGAGGCGGTGATAACTGAATGTAAATGGATGCCCATCCATTTAGATCTGGCTGCCCATAGACTAACATATTGAAAAACTGACAGGCGGACCTGATCGGAATGCCCGTGTGAAAGGGGCCTTAGTGGTTTGCAGAGAGCTAAGTTTGAGGTAAATGAATGAACATTGAGTAGTTTGTCATGTTTAAAATTGCTCTTTAACCCCTTCATGACTGAGCTTGTTTTTAGTTTCTGTTCGTAAATGACTGACACACTTTTGACATTTTTGCTGTGTGATTCTTCCACGTCAGTAATATACTTTCTTACAAAGTGCACCCACACATATTATATATTGTTTTTTAGAGGACAGATAGGGCTACATATTTATATCACATATGTGTGTCTAATGCCTCACTTAGGACAAATAAAATATAAAAAAAAGAGGAAAAAAACGTTAAAAAAACCCCACTTTTTTCCCAGTTTTGATTTGTAGTATTTTTTTTACAATACCAGCACAGCTAAAAAAATGCAATAAATACATTCATTTATTTGTCCCTTATTTTATTTTATTTTTTACACATTTTTTTTTTTTTTTTACACTTTTCACTTTTTTTTTAACTTAAAAATGTTATTTTATTTATTTAATTATATCAAGCAGATTTTGTGAATTAATCTCACTGTTACTGCATGATAAATTAATAAATTTTTGGTTATTATCAGGCTGCTTCAAACTTCAGAACAGCCGATAATAAGTTAGTGACACTGATCCTGCAGCAGTTCAGGATTCAGCTGTCACTAAAGGTTTTCTGATTGTTCCAACAACGATCAGCAAACTGAAACATTCTTCTTCCAGGAATAGATACATTATAGGAATAGACACATTATGTATCTATTCATGAAAGAAAAAAAAAAAAAAAAGCCAGTATAGCTTGAGAGAGATATCTCTCGATCTATACGAGCTGTCAGAATGCCGGCAAAAGCCGGCATCTGTGTCCGCTTTGCTTTGACTCTCAGACACCCGATATTAAGGTATCGGGTGTCTGAAAAAGGTTAACCCTTTCATTAATGAATGCCTCTGTAGTAAGGGCATCCATTAATGAATGTTAAAAGCTGATTCTCAGCGATTAACAGCCCTCTAAAGCAGCAAATAACTTGTCACGTACAGTGTACGTGACAAGTGATTTGGTCCCTTTGTGGCTGGACGTACAGTGTACGTCTCCCCTCACGAAGGGGTTAACTGCCTCCCGGCCGGCTGTTGTAAAAAAAACGGCCGGCCGGGAGCTCTCTAAATCTGAGCGGGCATCTTTAGACGTCCGCTCAGACACGCCCCCTCGCGCACGCCATTGAGCGCTCGCAAGCGGGAAGTGTCCGCTATTTAAAAAAGCCTGCGATGCCTGTTAACATGCAAGCGATCCGCCGGCTATAGAGCCAGCAGATCGCTTGTATGGGGTAACGATCGGTGTGCCCCCCCCTGCTCCGCTCCC
>NW_017306942.1:165362-169197 GCF_000935625.1 Nanorana parkeri | reverse complement strand
TCCCCCCCCCCGCCGTTGTCCTGCTGGTCCCGTGCTCCGCTGTGCCCGGTGCGAGCCTGGGATCAGCATGGTTCCTGTGTCAAAGGGGATCAGAGGGAGCTCAGTACACGAGCTCCCTCCGGTCCCCTCTCCGCTGCAAGAATGCGGAAGTGTTGTATATTACATCACTTCCGCATTCTTGTGTCACTGTCCAGCTTCAGAAACTGGAAAAAAGCTGATGGAGCAGATCTGTGCTTCATCAGCTTCTTTTGGGGGGTCCTAGGTGACATTAGGGGTCTTGGAGACCCCTGATGTCTCCATAAAGAGGACATGTCACATATTTTGCTACCACATAGGGGGGTTTTAATAGCCCCCGTATTGTGATAGCAATAAAGTTTAGTGGAAAAAAAATAGGAAAACAAATTAAAGTTTCCCCCCAAAATGTAAAGTTACACATAAAAAAGAATAAAATAACAAAAAAAAATGTTTTAAGTTCCCACCCCTACATACACGCATGTAAAATGCGTCTGGGGCGCATACGTGAAAAAACGACGATTTCGCCCATTACGCCGCACATGTTACATATCACCGCGAACGTCGGAGTGAGAGCAATAATTCTAGGGCCATCAATCACTGATAACACTAAACTGATGAGCGGTAAAAGCTTTTAAAGCGCTGCCTATGGCCAATTTTGGGTATGGTAGTTTTCTGCGATTTCACGGGTGCGCACAATTTTAAAGCTTGACATGTTTGGTATCTATTTACCCGACGTGACCCCGTCTTTTATATTTTACCAAAAAACTGGGTAATAATAAATGTTTCCTGACATAATGTAAAAAAAAAAGTTTTTTTCAAAATTTTCAGTAATTTTTCCTAATTATAGTAAAAAATAAAACCCCCAGTGGTGATTAAATACCACCAAAAGAAAGCTCTATCTGTCCCAAAAAAATAGTATAAAAGTCATTTCAGCACAGCATTGCATGAAGGAATAAATATCAGTCAAAGTACCGCAGCGCTGAATACTGAAAAATGGCCTGGCCAGGAAGGGGGTCTAAACACCTGGTCTTCAAGCGGTTAGTTAAGATTTCCCATTTATACCCCTGAGATGATGTAATAATTATCCTTTTCAGAAAGGGAAATGCATGCCGTGTAACCGCTCATCTGATTTCACTCCTGATTTGATGTTCTCTTAGGATAGCCATAAATTTTTCAGAAGAGTTGTCGACAGCTCAATGAACATTTGATATCTGAATAATCATAAGAGAACAAATCATAATAACATGTATTTTCAACTGTTTTATGTGACTTGCACTACTACCAGTTATTTTCTCTGATCATTTGCATGCTTCAGATATAATTTAGATCTCAATAGGTAAAAACTATAGTCTGCAGGTCATTTTTGACAAATATTTTTCATTCAAGTTTGTTATCATCGGGTATTTTTGACATCACATGTATAGTACAAAAGTAAAAAAAAATTACACCATCAAGAAAATCACACCATCAATTGACAATAAAACAATACGTGATTTGTATGGAAACTTATTGGCGAAACAATACAATAAGCCATAACTCACAAGCTCTCATGGCCAGGGTCCTCTTTACCATCTTGTCTTGATTTGTATTGTAACTGTAATGTCCTCCTTATATTGTAAAGCACTGTGCGGCGCCATATACATCCTGTGTAATAATAATAAAAACATATGGTTCACAAAATCAAATCCTCCCACCTCCACACGATTTGCAAAAATGCTAAAATCATATAATCAATAAAGAATGTTATGATTGTCATGTGGTTTGTCAGATATTTGTGGAGAAAAGCCACCCCACGTTTGGCCGCATTAATACCAGACACCTTTCTTGTATCAGGACCACATATGTTCGGGCAACTGCAGTCTTTCTTTTCTCAAATACTAGTGCAAGCTCTGTTTGCAATGATTTGAATTAACAGACAGTGAATGCTGAATCATTTTACTTTCTGAAATAAACTGAAAGTGAGAGTGAAATGAAATGTTTTAGATAGTACATTTGGACAGAACGGGCCATCAATCATATTATCAATCCTCTCCTTCATCCAGGTTTTAGTGGGGAAAATGTCAGCTTTGCTGACTTTGCAGCTTACACTTAGCCTTATTTTATGCTTTCCTGTCCATTTTACCTACCTGTAAAAAAAAATTACATTTATTTATGTAGATAGCTTGGCAAAGGTCAGAACTATTGAATATTAACTCAGTATTTTTGACTTTTGTCAAGTTTCTTTGCTTCTTTTCTTTTTTCATTTTTATTTCTGCCATATGTTATCCAGGCTTTTAAATGAAATGCCAAGATATAAATGAGTCTTAAAAGTGTATCCAACAACAGTAAAACTTTAACAGCACAACACTGGAGAGGTAATGCAACGTTTTGGCACAGAGCTGCTCAAATTATTTCTGCTAAAAGCAGCGTGCATTGACTTGCTGTGTACATTATGACTTCTACAGCCATAGTGTAGCAAAATTAATAACAAGCAGTAATAAATCTCTTGCACCTTTAGGGAAATGTCAGATGGTCTACTCGGCAGAATTCCCCACTTGATATTGCCCTGAACGACACAGACATTTAAAAAAAGAAATATACCTAAAATGATGTCTGCCGTGCCTAAAATAAAAACAAAATTGTGCTTAAATCCTTGCAACATGCTTATGTGAGTGCTTAAGGTAGATGTAAACCCCAACTTAACAAAATCTATGGCACTGTGTACTCTACATAATTCTGATTTAAAAAAAAGAGAAAACGGTTTCACTTTTTTAATCTTTTGTTGCATCTCAGTGCTGCTGATCTATTGCAATCTTTTTGCAACCACTACAGGCGCATGCACTCCAGCACTGGCTGTATTATATTTCTCGTGGTGGGGTTCTTGATGGTGTTAACAGTGGACCATGACTGTGCTATGTGTGTTGAAATGGCCACTTGTAGTCACCATTAAAAGCCTGTTAGATAGGTTGACAATGTATTGCTATAATTGTGATGGGAAGGGACACCTATTTGTATGCTTTGTGGATCTGAACTTCAACCTTTTCAGTTTGTTTTGTACTTTAATTACAGCTGACTGCTCCAGGTTATCCCACAAACTGTACATTTGAATCTAGATTATGTAGCTAGTGCAGGCTGCTTTTTTTACTTACAAAATCTCTTTTTATCAAGCAGTACTAATTAATCAATTTGCTGTTATCCTTGTTATTACATTGCTTTTATGCGATGGAAACAATGTTATTTTATTATGGGTTTGCCCACTGACCATCAGGATAGAAGGGGGATTAGGCCACTACAGAGCATCAATAAGTAGTTGCGTAATATAGGCTGCTGGCCACTATTGGTGAATGAGTCTATTATTTGGGATGCAAAGTGCCAGATGCCACAGAGTTTGCATTGGAAAGGGGAATCCCAAGAGGAGGGGGGTCTCACCAGAATTTTACTGTTGGTCCGTGTAATTTGTAGATAAGCCCATGCTTATATAGGAGAGATTGGTTCTATGTATAATTTTACAAGAATCATTTTAGGTAGTTTTAATGATGCCACTGATGACCCTACTGGAATGAATGGGGTAGTAAACAATGACATGTGGTAGAAGCCAAACATGTATTAGTCCAATGTACTGCATGACACAAGTTTCTCTTTAAACACTAAACAGAGTAAGAGGAAATCCAACAAAAGCATTGTTACTCACCTATTTACAGCAATAACCTCATTCCCACCCCTAAATACTCAGGCAGGAGTTATACTCTGGGGAGGGCCTGTCTTAAATGCAAGAAGATGAGAACAGCATTTACTCCAAGAAGGATATAGAATGTTAGTTACTTTGGATGGAATATATATA
>NW_017306942.1:102436-165148 GCF_000935625.1 Nanorana parkeri | reverse complement strand
ATATGCTTTTAAAATAGAGAAAAGGGGGGTGGAAA
Organism: Nanorana parkeri; assembly: GCF_000935625.1. Classification (NCBI taxonomy): domain Eukaryota; kingdom Metazoa; phylum Chordata; class Amphibia; order Anura; family Dicroglossidae; genus Nanorana; species Nanorana parkeri. The sequence continues at coordinate 165,113 of NW_017306942.1, read as the reverse complement.
TGGAGGTTAAAGGTCCACTTCAAGTATTTATAATGAATACATAAATAATATTTTATATTTGCCTACATTTACACTTGAAATCATTAAATAAATTCCACATAGTAACATTAATGATAAACACAACTGAAGTTTTGATCAACATTTGCCCTATTCTATCTGTCAAAAAACATTCAAGTCAATGAGTATGTTAGCTCAGCAATAAAGTCATTACATATGTTACATCTGCCCTTAGCAGTTTTTGTTCCTTTCTGAGCGTTTTATGAAAATGAAATTATCCCACAGTGAATAGTAGGAATTGTGTGCTGGCATGAATGGTGTATCTTTTTGCCAGTCTGACATTTTTTCCCTTCATATTGGTAGGGAGCTTTGGCTATAAATGCTCATTTGTTGTTATGGGCATATGTAAATAGAGAAAAAAATGTGAAATTTGCATATGCTTTATAATTAGTTTTTTTTCAGTGCTGGAGAGAGGGATAAACATATTCTGGCCAGTTTGTTGTGTTATTTTAATTATACTTTAACATACAGTGTTCTTACTTTAATCTGGAAATATGAACATTATCTCACTCAATTGGAAAATATTTATGTAAAATCACATCTCATTGGAAATGAAAAAGAAAATTTTTAATTCTTGGCATTTTTTATTCATTTCATATTTCGTAAACATATGCAGGATAAATGTATTGCCAACTGTGGCCTGAAAGTAACATATTTAATATTGACAGTGTTCTAGATGGATTGCTAAAAATTAAGATTTTATGGAGCTTGGAATATAATACAAAACATGGTACATAATCTGTTAATGAGTTACAGTTTATTTAACATACTCTGTATAACCATCCTGCCACAGAATTATTTTAGAGTGTACACATTTCAAAACTGTACAAAGTGTTGTTTACAGACTATGGGAAGTGTGGTATACCTAATATTAACATTACATAATTAACAATACTAATGATATTATAGCTGATGATGTAAGCAGATAACTACCTGGGATTCACCTCTACAGAGTTAATTGTGTTTATATTTCGCTCATTGAGCAAGATCTCACTCATTCCTCAGCCAAAGACTTAAATACATATTGCTTATAACTACTTCACTTACCTTCAATCAGTCCTACTGAAATATAGGAAAATACTGTGTGATATACTACTTTTGAGTGTTGTAGCTTGATAACAGAGCTGCTGAAGCTAGCACCAAATAGAGAAACTGTGTAAAAACATTGTTGTGGTGCAGCATAACACGTCTAAAGAATATATGGCAATGGCATATTATTACATACATATTGCTTATAACTTCTTCATTTACCTTCAATCAGTCCTACTGTAATATAGGAAAATACTGTGTGGTATACTACTTTTGAGTCTTGTAGCTTGATAACAGGGCAGCTAAAGCTAGCACCAAATGGAGAAACTGTGTAAAAACATGTTGTGGTGCAGCATAACACGTCTAAAGTATATGGCAACGGTTTTATCGATAGGTTTTTATAGAAATAAATGCAGCCAACCGGAATATGTAATTTTTTAAAATTAACAGAGTAGAAGTAATTTTAAAGGCGCAATATCATGACAAATTCAAAGGAGCTAAACAAATTGTATATCTTCTGCTTGGAGACACGGTATTCTTTTAGTCTACAGTTACTCAGTAATTGTAAGAGTAAACTGTGAATAAATAGCATAATTATGGCATCTACAATGCCTGGCTTTCAAAGGTGAAGGTTCTGGGCTATTGTTATTATTATACAGGATTTATATAGTACCAACAGTTTGCACAGTGATTTACAAAATAGAGGGAGACAGTTCAGTTACAATACAATTTTAATACAGGAGGGTTAGGAGTGCCCAGCTTGTGAGAGCTTACAATTTAGTATGAGGGACACATGATACAAAAGGTAATAATTGCATGGGATGAGTGTATAAAATTCATTTCAGTACAGCGCTGCATGACGGAATAAATGTCAGTTAAAGTACCGCAGCGCTGAATAATGAAAAATGGCCTGGATGGGAAGGGGGTTTAACACCGCGGATGTCAACTGGTTAATGGAAGAAGTAAAAAGGACAGTAATTATGTTGAGGTGGGATAGGAGGCTTCTCTGAAGAGATGAGTTTTCAAAGATCGCCTAAAGTTGAATAGAGTAGGAGATAAGCGGACAGATTGGCGTAGGGTGTTCAAGAGGATGGGGGACACTCTGGATAAGTCCTGCTGGTGAGCATGGTAGGAAGTGACGAGAGAGCTGGGAGTATGAGGTCTTGAGAGGAGCAGAAAGGACAGTTTGGGTGATATTTTGAGATGAGGTTGGTGATGTAGCTGGGGGCAGAGTTGTAGATGGCTTTGTATTTTGTTGTAAGTAGTTTGAATTGTATTTGTTGGGCAAGTGGGAGCCAGTTGATCGATTGGTAGAGAGGGGCAGTGGACACTGAATGGTTGGTAAGATAGATGAGTCTTGGAGCAGCATTCATGGTGGATTGAAGGGGGGATAGCCTGTTTAGTGGTAGGCCAACAAGAAGGGAGTACAGAAGTCAAGGCAAGAGATTACAAGGGAGTGTATTAGAAGCTTTGCGGTGTTGTTTGTTAAAAAGGGGCACATTTTTTAAATGTTATGGAGGTTGAGACGGCAAGATTTAGATAGTGATTGGACGTGGGACTGAAAGGAGAGCTCAGAATCAAGGATTAAACCGAGCCCCCTGGCTGGAGGGGAGGGATTGATTGTAGTGCTGTTGATTGTGATGGAGAACCCTGGGGAGGAGACACAGAAAGGAGGAAATAATATAAGCAAAGTTTTGGACAAATTTAGTTTGTGGAAGTGGTGTGACATCCATGTTCATATGTCAGTGAGTAGATTATTGATGCTTGAAGAGAAAGAAGGGGTAAGCTGAGGAGTGGGGAGATTTAACTGAACACAGTTAAATGATCGGCATAGGTCATGAACTGACATCTGGAATATCCATAGCTTTAGCTTTTGTCTTTCTTTAAATCTCCATCTTGATTACTGGTAAAGACCAGAGTAAGCATGCAAACGACCACAAAGGTTCCATGAAGGGCACATAGATTATTTTGTTAATTAAAAGAAAAAGATTTGCCAAAGATAAACACATAGTCCAAGTTATGTCATCTCCTTTTTTGTTCTTGTTAATTTATGCAGTATAGTTTGTGCTCTAAGGTGGCATAAAAATAGCAAGACTTCTTTGGACTTTGAAAGGAAACAAATTGACATACATATCATTCAAGAGGCTTTTGGACGATTTCCTGAGAAACGGTAATATACAGGGGTACAAGTACTCCTAAAAACGAGATGACACGAGGATCTTTACACCCACACACACACACAATGGGTTGGACTTGATGGACATATGTCTTTATTCAACCTCAAATACTATGTAATGTCACTTTGCTCCAACGAACGAAACGAATAAGAAACGAATAAGAAACGAATAAGAACAGAAAACGAAACGAACGTTCGTACGAACGCTACCGAATTTCGGAAATGGAAATTCGGTTCCGTTTGCATTCGTTATGTCTGTAATTCGGAATTCGGATACATCCGAATGTCCGAATTTCCGAAAATTCGTCCGAATTTCGATTCGGAACGAAACGAATCGCACATGTCTACAGGAAACCATGTAGAAAGTGCCCTAGTGGAAATCAAGATAAGAACCTTATGTTCTTTGACCACATATCATATTGCAGATTTGTTCAGGCTTTTGATTATATTTTAGTCTTTGCATTATAGCTAACCAGGACAGAGAACGTCACACAAGGTGGAGAACAATAGCAACACAACAATGTAAGTATCAAGTATATGTCTTAAAATGTTAGCTCAGTATAGCACACAGAGCTGGAAACTTAGTTGAAGACTTGTCTACAAACTGACTTCTGTATGGATGTGCCATTGTAATGATTGTTTACTACTTCCCTGTACTATTGCAGTGATAATGTCAACAGTGACATACATATTTCTTCTAGTGTATCTATGTGGACTGAGTCTGACAGTAGACTACTGCAATGGATAATGGTTCTTCACCCTTCTCTTTTACTGGACCTATTCTGATGCATCAGTAGAGGACTTTGCCCTAATTTCTAAGGTTTAGTCGTCTCCTACCCACTAGTAACACTAAGCATTCAAATAAAGTAGGTCAAGCTATTTCGTGTATGTAGATGTCTAATTTATAAGCAGTAACATTTTTACATGATAAGTCAATGTCACAAGTCGGTGATTAAACATGATCAGATCACGTTTATATTTAGAATCACATTTGAGTCAACTCTGTTCAATAAGCAGCCATCCAGGACAAAATCAATTGAAATTGATCATACAAAATTAAATTGAAGTCTGTAATTCCATCATAGCATATTTGAAGACCTTTTGATGAATCTCACATGAACCTGCTGATTTGTTTCCATTGATGCTCTTCTGTATTTTGTGTTCTTTTAAATTGAAAATACTAATGATTCTCCATATGATTAAAGCTTACAATTCTAAGCATGTACAATGGAGCAAAACTGCTGCATTTAGAAAACAGACCGTATCCTTGATAGCTATCAGAGATAATGTACATGAAATGCGCTAAAAATAGTAAGACTACCTAAAATAGATTAAAAAACATCATAATCGGCATATTTGGGGTTGATATATATTTGCATTATGTTCTTCATGCCTATTTGCACATTTTGTTGTTTCCATGATAGAAAGTACACTTAAATTAGTTGTCATTGCTCTTTGTGGTGCCATATTTGATAGGTAGGCCTCTTGTAGCATACTATGGTGAACATCAGGTGACACCATGAGATGTTATTGCACATCATCCTAATGTTGTTTGACTTGTTGGTTAAGGATGTGGCTTGGTATATTGGTAGAATTTAATTGTACAGATTAGATGTACCAATCAAGTTTCATGAATCCTCTCTCCAGAAGACAAAAAGAACAAAAACACAGCAATTAAACAGTGCATGGTATCAAATGCTAGAGATATTTACAGAGCAAGGATCTGTACATACAAGGTAAAGTTCACTGCTATGACTGAAAATTAAGTTTGAACCAAGCATGATTTGGAACAGTATAAACCTTTGCGAGGAATGGAAAAGGTTCAAAACTAGCTCAATTTATTTAAATGTCCTTTTAAAATGTATCAAAGCCCAAAATCAAAACATTTAATATATTGCAGTGTACCCAGTGTACCCAGTGTACATCACTGTACCTGTTCTTAGATGGGATTCCTGCACTTGTTTTTTTTTTTAGACTTCCCCCCCTTATTTCCACCTGGTAATCCTGCAAATAATGCACTCCATGTTCCTTGGTGGCGAAGCTTAGTGTAGCTATAGAAGGAGCCATGGTTGCCACCCAGGCTGGACTATAAACATCCACACACCAGCTCAATTCCGGCACTAGTGACAGCTAAGGATCTTCTCCTTCACAGAAAACAACAATCACATAGTGTGCTGTTCCTTCCATGAGGACTAGGGAACCTTCAAAACACAACCACGAACACAGGATCAGAGCGCTCTATCCATGTGAAGAATCATTTTATTAATATTAAAAATTGAAAAACACAAGCTCTACTCACAAGGATAGTCAGAGCTGAGTATGTAACTTCCAAAATCCTCTGGATTAGAAGCATACATACAAACATACATACGTTCTGTATGATAATCACACGAGCACTGCTCAACAAGCTGGCATGCCACCTCACAGTCGGTCCTGTGTAGTAGCGGTGACGTGTTTCTGGGGCTCGCCCCCTTCTTCAGAGCCATAATATACACCATGGCTCTGAAAAAGGGGTCATACCCCAGGAAACGTGTCAGCCGCAAATACATGAGATCCACTGTGAGGCGGCATGCCAGCTTGTTGAACGAACACTGCTCGTGTAATTATCTTCTAGAATGGATTGTATGCTTCTGATCCAAAAGATTTTGAAAGTTACATGCTTAGCTCTGACTATCTTTAGTAGTACTTGTGTGTTCAATTTTTAATATTTATCAAATGATTCTTCAAATGGATGGGGCACTCTATGCCTCTGTTTGTGAACTATAGACATGTCTGCCTTTGTTCATCTCTATTACCTCCTCATGTATCATTTCCCCCTCCTCTTTTAGATTGTAAGCCCTCAGGGGCAGGGCCCTCCTTACCACCTTGTCTTGAATTGTATTATCTTGTCTTGAATTGTATTGTCTTCCCTATATTGTAAAGCGCTGCACAAACTGTTGGCGCTATATATAAATACTATGTAATAATAATAATTGCATGGAGGCTGATGGGATTAGCTGTTTGCAGCAAAAAGATAAGATTGTTTTTGCCTCCTGTTTAGCTTACAGTAAGTGACAAGGACAATGCATTTCTGGAAGATCAATAGGTATTTTCAGCATTCACTGAAAACGTTATTATCTTAAAACAAAAAAATTGAAAAAATGCAACCACCAGATCTAAGGATTGGTCCTTTAACACAAAAAAGAAAACAACATTGAGAAGATGCTATTATTTATCATTATGGATTGGAGAGAAAGGTAGCAATGCTTACAAAACATTGGGAGAGTACCTTTAGAGGAGGGCAAGCAGCACAAGGCGTATTGCAAATAATATTATAACCTCAAAAGCCTCCCACTTTTTACAAGATACATATTCTGCAATTGGAGTACAGATTGTAAGAGGGTTGGTTAAAATGTACCTCACAGGCCATGAACTATTAGCCAGTAACTTTATTTACAGATATTGATACTAGGGATGTCCCGATACCACTTTTTTAGGACCAAGTACAAGTACTTCCCCTCATGTACTTGCCGATACCAATTACTGATACTTTTTCTTAAAGGGACAGGTGACATTTTAAAAAATACAATACAGACTAATGATTTTAGGCCACTTTCATTTAAGACTGTTTTAGAACAATACAACATTTGTATTTGCTTTCATACAGCTACAGTGAATGGGTTAAATGATCCATAGTACAACTACATATTATGTACTACCATATTATGTACTATGGATCATTTAATCCATTCATATTAGCAGGGGATAAATGTAAATCTATTGTCTGCAGTGTATACTCTATATGTAGTACAAATAGAGCACACACTGCAGACAATAGATTTACAGACAGACAGACAAAAATAAACACAAAACACAATGTATTTTCTTTTTTCCTTCTACAACCACAAGTAGTTTAGCTAGGTAGCCTGTACCCTTTTCAAAACACTGTCAAACTCAGTCCCAACTTAGCTTTTGCTCAGCGTGCCCCTAATGCCAATCCACCTTCTGCTCACACAGAGTACACTCAGTGAGGCTTTATTGTACTATATTCAAATTAGCTCAATTCAAAGCAGTCAAACATCAACAATTTTTGTTTTCTTTTTCTCAGCTCACCACTCAGCCGCTGCGTCCTCCAGTCACATGCATGTGTTATCACTCCCCCTTCTCCTCTTCACTCAGCAGCCAGACCTTGTCACAGCCCAATCAATCAACTCCCCCACTCGCTTCTGTTTCTGTCAGTTCAGCCGCTCATTGCTTGTTACTGGAGTCGCTCTCACGTTCTCTCTCTCCTCCTTCTGACGTTCAAGCAGTCGCTCCGATCTGACAATCTGGCACCCGTTCAGCTCCCCGTACAGCTCCCGCACCCCCCTCCTGCACATGTCAAACAATCTCTCTGCTCTGCTTCCGCTTTGCTCAGCTAATTTAGCTAGACGGAAGGTAAGGAAAAAAAAAAATAGCGCAAGCTTCGGCGCTATGTATCGGGACATTTTGACAAGTACAAGTACTTGTCAAAATGCCCTGTATCGGTCCCGATACCGGTACTAGCATCGCTAATTGATACAATTTACAGACACTTGGAAAATCTAAGAGCCTGTGTCAAGAGTCTTGTTTGTTTCAAGCGGGTTTAGCATTCCTATATTAGTCTATGGTAATGCAAAACTTACATAAAGCAGGTCAAAAGGAGGTCAAGAAAAGGTAATTTGCACCTGTCAATAAATGCTTGGGGTCTATTCACTAAGCTGCCATAGGCAGCCGAGTGAATGACCGTCCTGAAGTGAAGTGAGCCGAACACTGTTCGGCTATTCACTTCAAGCTGGTACAGCTGATTTCAGCCGTATATCGGCGGAAATCAGCCATACATCGGCTTGCTTCGCATGGCTTCGGGGTCGACCCGAAGTGCAGAAGGAGTTCGACTCAGCCGATCCAACATCTGAATCGGCTGAGCCGAACCTCTGGCAGGCTACTCACTGCTGTTCGGCCTATTCTTATAGATGCCGAACAGCAGTGAGTGAATAGCCGAATGCCGCTGAGCGGCATTCGGCTCGCCTGTTCTGCTCGGTCCCTCAGAGGGAACGAGCAGAACAGAAAAATTGTTAAAAAAGTAAATAGCAAACGATTGTGTGGAGCTAGCAATGACAGCTAGCTCCGCCCAACAGTTTTCTTTTGTCCGGCGGTTCTGCTGCCATAAAAAAAAAACGGAAAAAAAACCTCTCCCGGGCGCTCTGGGAGCCTCCCGCTCCCGGCCGCCCAGGAGAGAAACACTGCTTTTTTTTTTTTCTTTATTCTGACACAAGCGATGTCAGAATAGAAAAAAAAAAATAATTTTTGCCCATGGGAATGCATTGCTAGATTGCTATTGGCTATTTCAATTTGCAATAGCCAATAGTAAACTAGCATTGTACCCGCCCTCTTCTTATGGACCTGATGGATACCTCTTCGGTTCTACTGAACCGAATGGGGTCCTGGGGCCGAAGCTAGCCGAAGGATCAGCCGAAGCTACGTCTAGATCCTTCAGCAGCTTCATGAATAGACCCTTTAATGATCTCAGAATCCTTTCAAACTGGTGTCAGAATGATGCCATTGAGAACAACCTAAAACATGTTGACACACAAATAAAATTTACACCGGATGCAGGTGCACAAACAAATTTGATACATTTCAATGTGTTTCAGTGGAAAATTGTTCACAACCAGTTACAGCTACCAGTCAAAGCCTTATGGGTAAAGCAAATGATAAACAAGTAAAGTTAAATATGATGGCCATATTTTGTCATGTGAAGGAGGAAAACCAGATTCAAAAGGAATGGCAGTTCTCTTACATGAGACCACAGGAAAACCATTAAGAAAGAAAACCAAACCAATGGTCCATTAACTGGCAAAGTTAATGTTGCTGATGTGTTATCACTTCTGACAAAACTTTTAGATTCAGTGGGAGTTTTATCAAAGCAGCTGATTGCGTACTCTGGGATATTAACAAACTAGGACATGTAACAGAAGTAACAGTTAAGGTTAATCTTTCTAAACAAGAACTTGGTTGATGCAATTTGTTTTATTAACGTGGAAATCTCACAATGTACCGCACTGTGTGCTTCTGGGGCATGGCAGTGGCAATTTCTTTATGGATTAGTCAATGTAATGCTTTTAGATGGAATAACTAGATGGTGCACTTAAACCTGACAGGTAGCAGCACTTAAAAATTTTACATACAAAATACTATGTGATCCTACATTTTCACTGTAGGGTTGCATTGCTATTTCAGTTAATGTTTCGGAAAATGTTTTCCGGTTTATCACTGACGGTGCATCTTTTCCAGTTCTCAAAAAAATCACATGATTAATCACAAATTGATTAATATTTAAAAGAAAGGTAAATGAGTATTATAAAGGGGTCTTTTTTTCATATTATATTTTGTATTTATCCTAAATTAATGAGAAACTAACAAATAACAGCCAGTGATTATTTCAAGAATTAGCTTTCATCAATTTATGAAATGTCATTTTTGGATGGGCTGATCCAAAGTAGTTTAATATACCTGTACATTTACCTACTCAGGGAACTCTGCATTAGAAAACAGTAGTCTGAATTCTACTTAAAGATGTTAAAGAAATATACATGCTCCATTATTACCCAAAGAACTGCCTAGGCAGAACCGTGAGCTCATGATAGGGCCACCCAAGCCAGGCAGACTTGTCCCCATAGCAGAAGGAGCTCTATAGGCATGGTAAGAAACTGGCTGCTACAAGGTCAAAAGTAGTTCCATTGTGCTATGGCTATATTAGCTCTTTTTCTGTGAGTTCTGGCATTAAAGGAGAACTATGGGGTCAGTGTTTTCCCCATAGTTCTCCTTAGGGTAACGGGAGGACACAAACTAGCGTGCTCCCGTTACCCTAAGGAGAACTATGGGGAAAACACTGACCCCATAGTTCTCCTTTAAGGCTGGGTTCACACCTGGTCATATTTTTTCTGCTCGTTTTTCAGCTCATTTTTTTTTGCATTTTTTGTAGCTTGCTTTTCCGTTCAGTGAAACGCGCGTTTCACTGAACGGAAAAGCAAGCTACAAAAAATGCAAAAAAAAATGAGCTGAAAAACGAGCAGAAAAAATATGACCAGGTGTGAACCCAGCCTTAAAGGAGAACTATGAGATGAGTGATTTCCACTCCCCTCATAGTTCTAAGCCGACCTGTGACAATGCGACTGTCACAGGTCGGCTTAGAACTATGAGGGGAGTGGAAATCACTCATCTCATAGTTCTCCTTTAAGGCTGGGTTCACACCTGGTCATATTTTTTCTGCTCGTTTTTCAGCTCATTTTTTTTTGCATTTTTTGTAGCTTGCTTTTCCGTTCAGTGAAACGCGCGTTTCACTGGCGGTATGATTTTTTCCCCCTTATTTTCTCTATTTAAAAAAAAATTCACTTTCAAACTTCCCGCTGGCTCCACCCCCCTGCGACGTGGCCGCTCGCAAGGGACGGAACCCGAAAGTCAGCAGCCGCTGGCATACACAGCGGGGATCGTGGACAAGGTAAGTCCTATGCTGTATTCCCGAGTGTGGCTCGGGGTTACCGCTTTGTTAACCCCGAGCCACACTCGGGAATACCAATGGAAATGCACGGAAAAACGCCCCGCACTTGTTTGGGCGTAGGGCGTTTTTCAGTGCATTTCCACGGGCTGAAATACGCCCAGGTGGGAACCATGCCCATAGGGAAGTATGGGATTTCACTGTTTGAGCGTTTTACAGTGCATCAATCAGCGCTGTAAAACGCCCAGGTGTGAACCCGGCCTTAGTGTCAGGGTCTTACCCGGCGGCGTCTCGCCGCCGGGTAAAGCTCCGCCCACTAAACGCTGGCTCCCTCGTTAAGAGCGAGGGAGATTCAATTGCTCGGCGTTCAAGCAAGGAGATTGAACGTTGAGCAATTGCTCTCCCCCTATGCCGGATCTTACTCCTTCTAGATGGAATACTCTGCACAAGTTGGCTCTAGAGACTGCTCCTGATCCTTTGGAGTTCCTATGGATTAGTGTCCACTATTCTCCAGTAAACAGCAAGTAACCTAGATAATACAGGCTCCCCACTGTGAACCTGCTACTGAATTACTGTGCACTGCCATCTAGTGCCTGGATTTGGTACTACCCATTGACTGTAATTGTATGCATATACTACTGATCTGCTTTCGGGAGCTACTGGTCCTATCTGGCCTCAAATCATACCTAACTGTACTTACCTCTTTGCTTATATTGACATGCATGTTTGACCTTTACACAGTGGTAAATCTGATAATTCTAGTTTGTGATACCTGTGATATTTTCCCCCTGTATGACGGTAATACAGAGGGTCATTATTTACATTAATTGGTGGTGTATGATGTTTGTGGGAGCTGCGCCCCCTCGCCTCCTTCAATGAGGGTATTAGCAGTGTCCCCAGCCTGTACCTCCAACTCATCCTAGTGGGCTGTGCTAGTTAATTCCGCAGCTGTGATCCAACGGCATTGGGAGGACTGTTACATTAAGCTATGAAAAAAAACTGAAATCTAGGGTGCAATAGGGAAGCAATAAAAAGCTGTTTCATTTATTTTCAAATTTTTCTGTCTCAATATGTTTATTGAAATTTTGTAAATAACATACATAGTAAAGAAAATGGTTCACATTGGTTCATTACAGTAGATCATTGTTACAACAATGAGATCACGTGGAATGTAACTACATAGTAAATAAATCGGCAATCATAGAAGAACAGGGAGGCGTCACAGTCTTAGTCGTGTATGACAAAAACAGCAGGTGTGGCAGCTGTGTAGTTAAGCAGGACTCCACTTCCTATAGGTGAACCAGTTAAAGACCATAAACACTCATGATATTGTCTTTCAAAAATGTTTTATTGTGTTGAAGATTCCATCAAGTGTTTACAACATGTCTAGTATGACAGCATCAACATTTTTTCTGTTTTTTTGTCAATAAATTTGCATCTATAATCCTTCTGGACACATTGAACATTGTATTCCCTATCCTAAGGTTAAGGTTCATTTCTTAGTGCGACCCTGTGGTAGATTTCAGATGGCAGAGTTGATATTGTCTAATCTGTGGAAAAATTCCATGTAGGAAAGTTGTTGCTTCTTCCAGTTGCCTGCCAGCTTCAACTTGACCGCTAGAAAAATAAAGTGTGCCAAAGCCCGTTGAGGTTTAGTTAAGCCGGGTATAGACAAGTTGAAGAGGGCATATTGAAGGTTTATGGGCACTGGCGGAACTACCAGGGTCGCAGCGGTCGCAATTGCGACCGGGCCCTGGTAGTTCAGCCACTTGGGGGGGCCCAGCGAAGAAGTGCGCGGCCAGGGGGGACCCGTCACCTGGTGGCGTAACATGCGATATTCGGTCCGGCGACCTGCAATGACCGCGTCCCCTCCGTCCTCCCCCCCTCTCCCATTGCAGGTGGACTCGGCCCGCCGGAAGCTCGTCTTCAAACAGCGTCGGGCGCAAGGCAGAGGCGGAAGTACCGCCGGTGCGGGACAGAGCTAGCGCGTAAGGAGAGGAGGAGGGGGGCCCACTAGTACCTGTGGCAGGACAGGGGAACGAATGTTAGGGTCGCAGGGGCGCCATTCGCTTGGCCGCCCTGCAAGTGAGGCAGAGAGCCACACACTGGGTCTAATTGTACCACAGGCAGCGCTGGGGCCTCGGCCGGGAACTTCCTGAATACACACCCCTTCTGCATGGTGTTCCAGCCTGGAGGACAGTTACATAAGGTAAGTGATTTAATCTCTGTGCCTGTATGTTCTGTGAGTTTGTAGTCCTGTATAGCTGATGGAACTAATCTGCATTTCTGTATAAATTATTACTGGGAGTTGTAGTCCTCAATAGCTGGTGCCATTCTGCATTGCAGCAGTGCAGAATGGCATCCGCTATAGAGGACTACAAGTCCCAGGAATGCATTATAGTGGGTGGGGGTGTTGGGGGTATTCTGCATAGCCGACTTTTATTATAATGCATTGCTGGGACTTGTAGTCCTGCATAGCTGGTGATATTCTGCATTGCTGTATGATGATTATACAGCAATGCAGAATAGCTCCAACGGTGTAGGACTACAAGTCCCAGCAATGCATTATATTTTTAAGTAGGGATACACCACTGCCAATACTGGGCAGTTTCACGAGTACTCATACTTGTGAAAATGCCCCGATACTAAACGCAGATACCGATCGAGAACGCCGACGTAGTCTAATTTGCCGACCTCAGCATCTGCGCTTGCGCATAGACCAGTATTATCGAGTAAACGCATTTATTCACAAAGTATTTCATTAAAATCGTTAATTGTGACCGTTAATAATATTCCATCCTTCATTTACTGCCATGGACGGTACATTATTAATGGTCACAATTAACCATTATAAACAAATACTTAGTAAATAAATGCCGGTTTCCTCGTTAATCCCGTCTGTGTCGTAAGCGCAGATACTGGGTCAGCGCTCTTGACAGAACACCGCACTAACATTTTAAACAAGCGGCTGTCTGAGGTCCCGCGCTTGCTGGGGACCTCGGCAGCCTTCCTGTTAACCATGTGGTGCCATTGCGGTTGGGGGGGGCCCTTCATGGTTTCTTGCACCGGGGCCCTGAAGGTTCTAGTTACGCCACTGTTTATGGGAATATATGTAACAAACAGAGAACTAATTAGTTTGAATATCTTGATCCAAAACCGAGTGGCTAATGGGCATCGCCACCAGATGTGTTTTATATCCCCCGTCTCCTGACACCCCCGAAAACAGGTACCCGAGGATGTGGGAAACAGGCGAGCCACTCTAGCCGGGACCAGGTACCATCTCATTACCACCTTATAGGCCACCTCAGCATTTGTAACATTGATGGAGCATTTTGCTATATTCCTCTCTAGTTGTTGCCATTCCTTCACGGACCATTGCTGCTGTAGTTCCCCTTCTGTCATGGGAGCCAGGAAGCCAGACCACACTGAAATGCAGGTAAAAACTTTGTTTATTTAAAGGAACATAAATAAACATTCATCAGGAAACAGCAGCAGCGAGGTCAGGAACAAGCCGCTCAAGTCCAATGCGGGTACATCTGCCAAGCCAGGATCACATCCAAAGCAGGTAGTTGTCCATGCTCGGATCAAGTCCAAAGCGGGTAGTTGCCCAAGCTGGAATCAAGTCCAATGCGGGTACGTCTGCCGATGCGGGGTCGAGAGCCAGAGGAAATGTCAGCCAGGCCGGATCATACACAGAAACACACAAAGGAACTCAGACTGCCAGAGATGCACATTGGAGCACAAACGCAAGGGCAATGAACCTGAAGCCTGAGCAAACTGATATAGTCAGGTGTTGCCACATCATCACTGTGCGACACCCAGGCAGCAGGCAAGCGATGATGCAATCAGAGGTTATAAGAGACTGCAGTCTGCACAGTCACAGTCTGCAAATTCCAAAATGGCTGCCACCATGCGGACAAGGAAAAGACCTTGACACCTTCCCAGCTTCTCAGCTGTGGGTAGTATGGCTGACCAACCTATTCAATTGCAAGTAGAGAATCGTTATAAGACCTGGGCCTAGGGTTGCCACCTTTTCTTCAAGCCAAACCTGAACACTATAGCGCTTCGCGGCAACTTTTTTGCAAAGTATACACTATGCATGTATTTTGTAAATAAATTACATTGGAGTTAATCACAACTTGCCAGTGTGCCACAGGTCCCCAGATATGGATTCTGTAGATAAGTGTACAAAGCAGTACCCATATACCTTGCCGCACTTCTTACCAGATATACCAAAAGTAACGGGTGCCGGTAATGACTGCGGATGGCACTGCTCACAACAGAACAACAATACAGATATCACCAGCACCAAGATTCCATGTTACTGCAAATCTATTTTATTGATAGTTGTCATTCAAACGACAAGCGCTTTCTGGGCTGGGCCGGGTCCCCTTCATCAGGCTCAGAAATGACATTCTATTATGTTTTTTTTTTTAGGGTCACACATTTTAACGTAATCCCACCCAGGTTTTTTTGGCGATGAAATCTGTAACCGGCAATAGGTCTCACATTCTACAAAGTTGGATAGAAGTGAGCTGTCCCAGGGCAGATCTGTTCTCCTGCACATACCATCTCTGATGCCGATCTGCCCTAGAAGAGCTCACAAACCGTTGTAATGCTTGACCTAATGGGTGTCAGGACGAGCTGTGTCGGCCGCACGGCGCCCTTGTTGCCATGGCGCCCTGTGCGGCCGCACTGCTCGCACACCCCTAAGGCCGGCCCTGGTCACACATTCCACTGCCAAAAAACTGGGCGGGATTATGTTAAAATGTGTGACAACATGACCGGTCACACATTCTAACGTAGTCACAAATGTTGGTAGAACACTGGACTGTCCAGGTGAGTCCCGGATGGGTGGTAACCCTAGAGACTTTGCATGTGTCTGCGGCAAAAAATATATCCCTTAACCCTCCCACCCCGCAATTTTTTTATTTTACTAACTTTATTTATTAACGGTTTCCACCAGCCACACGTCTACCACAATGCCCCATTCCTGGAACACAAGGGATCACATATATATTGTTTCCTTGCGTTCTGGGGTAGGAGAGGGCGTGGCAGTGCCATTCAAGTCGCCCACAGTACGATCGGCAGCACAGGAACGTGCGGTAATAAAACACCCTGCCTCTCTTTTTCTCCTCCGCGGCAGGAACTAGGTGGGAGGAAGTGACATCAGGGAGGTCCTCCGAAATCATCCTCCTATATATTATATAATTTCATGTGACGACATTGAAGAAATGACACTTTGCTACAATGTAGTGAGTGTCCAGCTTTTATATCGGTGTACATTTGCTGTACCCTCAAAATAACTCAACACACAGCCATTAATGCTAAACCGCTGGCAACAAAAGTTATTACACCCCTAAGTGAAAATGTCCAAATTGGGCCCAATTAGCCATTTTCCCTCCCCGGTGTCATGTGACTCGTTAGTATTACAAGGTCTCGGGTGTGAATGGGGAGCAGGTGTGTTAAATTTGGTGTTATTGCTCTCGCTCTCTCATACAGGTCACTGGAAGTTCAACATGGCACCTCATGGCAAAGAACTCCCTGAGGATCTGAAAAAAATAATTGTTGCTCTACATAAAGATGGCCTAGGATATAAGAAGATTGCCAAGACCCTAAAACTGAGCTGCAGCACGGTGGCCAAGACCATACAGCGGTTTAACAGGACAGGCTCCACTCAGAACAGGCACATGCTCTGTGTCATATCCAGAGGTTGTTTTGGGGAAATAGACGTATGAGTGCTGCCAGCATTGCTGCAGAGGTTGAAGGGGTGGGGGGGTCAGCCTGTCAGTGCTCAGACCATACACCGCACACAGCATTAAATTGGTCTGCATGGGTGTCGTCCCAGAAGGAAGCCTCTTCTAAAGATGATGCACAAGAAAGCCTCCAAACAGTTTGCTGAAAACAAGCAGACAAAGGACATGGATTACTGGAAACAGGTCCTGTGGTCTGATGAGACTAAGATAAACTTATTTGGTTCAGATGGTGTCAAGCGTGTGTTGCGGCAACCAGGTGAGGAGTACAAAGACAAGTGTGTCTTACCTACAGTCAAGCATGGTGGTGGGAGTGTCATGGTCTTGGGCTGCATGAGTGCTGCCGACACTGGGGAGCTACAGTTCATTGAGGGAACCATGAATGCCAACATGTACTGTGACATACTGAAGCAGAGCATGATCCCCTACCTTTGGATACTGGACCGCAGGGCAGTATTCCAACATGATAACGACCCCAAACACACCTCCAAGATGACCACTGCCTTGCTAAAGAAGCTGAGGGTAAAGGTGATGGACAGGCCAAGCATGTCTCCAGACCTAGACCCTATTGAGCATATGTGGGGCATCCTCAAACAGAAGGTGGAGGAGCACAAGGTCTCTAACATCCACCAGCTCCGTGATGTTGTCATGGAGTAGTGGAAGAGGACTCCAGTGGCAACCTGTGAAGCTCTGGTGAACTCCATGCCCAAGAGGGTTGAGGCAGTGCTGGAAAATAATGGTGGCCACACAAAATATTGACACTTTGGGCCCAATTTGGACATGTTCACTTAGTGGTGTACTCACTTTTGTTGCCAGCTGTTTAGATATTAATGGCTGTGTGTTGAGTTATTTTGAGGGGACAGCAAATGTACACTGTTATACAAGCTGTACACTCACTACTATACATTGTAGCTAAGTATCATTTCTTCAGTGTCTTCACATGAAATGATATAATATAATATTTACAAAAATGTGAGCTGTGTATTCACTTCTGTGAGATACTGTACATATATATTGCCAAAGCCAGTTATCAGAAACATCTGTATGAAATCTAAAACCTTCAGAAATATTCATTTTTTCAGCATGCATCATTAAATGTTCTAAGGAGGATCAAACAGCCTCAGACACCTTCACATCTATGCCCACTCTAAACTGCCAAATTTAAATCTGGAAATATTTAGAATTTGAATGTGTCAAATTCTTAAGTACTGAATTCCACAACAATTACTCCACTTCTGTGCAAATTATTCAAAAACTTTCCAAGAATGATTGATCTGTCCTGACATGAATGATAAGTTACTGAGAAACACCTAATGAGCGCAGCACCTGTCTGTCACAGAATCATTTTCTATATTAAGCACAAATGAAGTCGTATAAATGACAAGTCAACAGATAAAAATACACAAAATGGAAATTAAGGTGAACTGCTTTTCAATTTCTATCTTTGATACTCTGTGTCTGCAATGTAGATTAGATGTAAAAAATAATGATAGAGTGATATGTGTAAACTAACCCCACTTTTTGCGAGTCATTAAAGTTTAATTTCAGAAAAGTTTCATTTAGATACATAAACAATATCAACTGAAGCTTCAGATAATAAACATGCCAGGAATTAGAATGCAAATAATGTATTTTTTATACAATTATTTATCTGTTGAAGGATTGGATATATTTGCATAATGCTAACAAAATTCTAGTTTGTTATATTTATGTTTTTTAAGAGTATTCATTAAATTCATAATATTTGTATCACATGTTGCAATTTTTTAACCGGGTGAAAACCCATAGGAGTTTGGTCTTCCAAATGAAGTACTGCTATTGATGCATTCTGCTGAAATTGCTGAGAATATTGAAATCAATCTCTCTTGAAGGAATATCTTATGCCATATAAGTCCCTGAGGTCTAACTATGACTGCAATAATAAAACATCCAAACTGGTAGTATTAGGCCACCAAAGAAAGCGGGAGAGATGTGTATTGCTTGACTTTTTCTGTTAATATAATCCCAGCAGGATGCAGACTCTGCAAGTGTGAAGAACTGATGTTCACATTGTGTTTAAATAATATTTTTCAGTCTGCAAATTACATTAATATTGTATTCGTATAATATTCTGTTTTTTTATAAACAGTATTCCTTGCACTTTTGTAGACATATTTATTAGATAAGCATATTTATTATACGTACAGTTATATTACATTGTTTTATCATACACAAGTCCAGTATGTTCTTCTACTAAGAATTCAGGACAGAATTTATAGATATCAGTAATATGTTTCTGTTTCACTCTGCCAGGAAAATCCACTCCAATCCCCAGGTGGGCATGTCAGCATTCTTCATCCGCTTGAAAAGTTTCTTGGTTCATGGTTCATAGTGTTAGTTGTACAATGATCAAAGATGCCTGTACTACCTAATTGTACATATAATACGTTCAGTGCAACAATACTCTTTACTAATGTTGTCTGCTTGGTTGCTTCTCAATATCTCAATAAAAAATGCTGAAACAGAAAGTTTCTTGGTTTCTGTGAGGACCGCTGAATTGTAAACAGAACTCGAACACTTAGGGGGTTATTCACTAAAGAGCCGAAGGATCCAGCCGTAGCTTCGGCTGATCCTTCGACTCTCTTCGAACGCCTCTCTTCGAATAGCCCATACAGCAGCCGAAAGCAACCGGGTGGCTCAGCTAAGCCGAAGACATATGTTTCGGCTCGACTGAGCCAAAGTGACAGCCGAAATGTACAGAAAGGTCGGCCGAACGAACTCTATCCAAATGACAGTTGGGCGGAACCAACTGTGAGCTCATGGCTCGCTCCGCCCATTTGTAATGACAGATCAGCATCTCCAAATTACCTGGGGACGCTGATCTGTCATTAAACAATAACAAATGGGCAGAACCGACCATGACATCATGGCCGGCTCCGCCCAGTTGTTATTCAATGGCCGGGACCTGCTAGAAGACTCTGGCAGGTGCCGGCCAATAGGAAACAGTTGGGCGGAGCTTGCTGTCACTGCTAGCTCCACCCAATTGTTTTTCCTTTGCCGGTAACTTTACTGGCATTTTTTATTATTTTTATTTTTTGCGTGTTTTCTTTAAACTATTTAATCTATGTCTAAATGTCCTACATTTTTAAAATAATTTTTCAACTTTTCTTTTTTTGAATTCATTTCACTTATTTTCTATTCTGCTCAATACCTCAGAGGTACCGAGCAGAATAGCTGAGCCATATGCTGCTATTCACCTATTGCCGTTCGGCCCCTATGAGAATATGGGCGAACATCAGCGAGTGAGCTGCCGGAGCTTCGTCTCAACCGATCCAGATGTTGGATCGGCTGAGTCGAAGTCCTTCCGCACTTCGGCTCAGCCAAATATGCAGAGCATGTTCGGCTGACCAAAGGCAGCCAATATACGGCTGATTTTATCTGATGTAGGACTGAAATCAGCCATACAAGCCAGAAGTGAATAGCCGAACAGCGTTCCGCTCACTTCACTTCGCCTGGGTTATTAACTCGACTGCCTTTGGCAGCTTTGTGAATAACCCCCTTAGATTTATTCTTATTTAGAATGTATGCAATATTTGGGTCTGCCCAACATAAAGTTAAGCCCAATGAACACCAAAGTGTGCACTGACCTATCAGACCGAGTATACTGTTTCAGACCTGGTGATGAGAGGGCAGTCAGTAGGAGTTAAAGAAAAAAGCCTGCTAAGTGTTACCTTTTGACAGCCAGGCAGCTAGAATTTGCATAAAAGGAGATTAGCAATAGCATTCTAAATAATACTGATACAACAGGTTTTCTTTAAGAATCCCATAGACATAACACAGTTGCCCAATCTGGTTATTTCCACCTTGGGAGATTTCGGCATATGCCTGGATGAAAGAACTCTTGTGCATGCCAGTCCAGCACAGTCAATAAAAATAATTACCTCACTCTCTGTTTCAGCAGTATTCACTGTCCGGCCCTCCCGAATGCCAAATAGCCCTTCCTCCTGAAAACATCCCTGCTGCCTCTTTTTTTTTTATTGTGCACAAGTGCTGCAACTACATTCATTCCTGTGCGTGAGCCATATTACAGCTATCCTGCAGAATAGAGCTCATCCAAAGGACCTTTGGAGTAAGTGGGGACCTTTTAGGGGAAAATGCTATACAGTACCTGGCAGGACCTCACAGTGAATGCCACTGGAATGGGGACGAAGGTAAGTATGTAAAATAGCCTTCTACAATCGGGGGGGGGGGGGTCAGGCGATTTATTCAAGAAAAAGTTCACTCTTCAAACCTAATTGAGTGACAATTTTTTGTCTGGTGGCATTCATCAGGGAAGTTAGAAAACCGGACTTAAATGCTTTGGTTCTCTTTGGTCTGCCTGTGTTGCCCTTTACCCCCACACCATACATTAATATAAATGCATTTGGTTGGTGCAGCCACATTTATGGAGCATTTTGAGACACTTGAAAAAAAGTTCTGCTATTGACACTCCACTTGTCTGTGGGCAGCCTTAAAGTGAACCTGTGGCCAGGCTAGGGGCATTCAGATATATACATGTTCTGAACAAGCCCTTCTTGACCGCTGCATCTGCAGGCACTGTGGAGAAATTAATCCTCAAAGTTTGCAGCAGAAACACCGAAGCACTAAAGTCAGTCTCTCAACAGCTTAGTTTAACCTGCTCTCTCATCCCAGCACTGACACAGCAGCCTCCCAACAGTCTGTGGCCCTCTCTTTTTTTGTACATTAAGAGATTGACTGGTAAATGTCTCCTACTGTCATAAACATGAAGTCAGTTCAGATAACACGTTTATGCCTTTGACAGTAGTTACCTGCTGCCAAAGGCATAATTTAGGGATAAATATCAATGGAACAGTATTGAGAACCTTGTCTGATCACCATCATTTTTGCTGAATAAGTTATCTCTTTTCAGTTCTCCCTTCTGCCTTTACAGCTTGAACATGCAGCATTTTGGAGACCTGCATGCTCATCATGCCACCAAACCCATACATGCATACAGCATTTCGATCATGCCTGCACATCTAATCATCTCAGGTATATAGCTGGTCATCTTTTGACCTTAAGGGCCTGTGCGCACGGGATTTGGGCTTTTGTCAATTACATCACTTTCACACCAGTTTTAGACATTCCAAGATAATTCTGAATTAATTGACAGGTGTATTTTATCTGCAGTTGACCTCTTTCTGAAAAGCAGTTGGCTTGTTTTTGGGGGGTGGGATTGCCTACCCATAGACTTGTACAGAATTTTTTTTTAAAAACACTCAAAGTGAACAAAAGCTTGTCAACACAGACCCTAAACCTGCTTGTGTTATTTCATGCTCAAGCATGTTCAGGAATCACATTATACAAATATAAAAAAGATAGTAAAAAACGTTTTTTTTATCTGCAGCCATCATTTTTCAGTTTCTTTCAATGAATTATACAACATATAAAACAAGCAGAGAATTTGTTAAATATTTAAAAGTGTGAAATACATAGCTGGAGCTGCTGTTTTGTTTCTTTATGTTTTTGTTTACTTATGGTGCAGATATTTAATATTACAATAAATAAGTGTCGATTGGAATAATTGAACAGTAACAAGTGAATAAATAAAGTGATTCGCTTTGTCTCCCTTTATGAAAAATATGTGTTTTGCTCTCTGGGTGAGATGGCTAATTGTTAGATTAGCTCCAGCTACATGCAGCTGTTTATGTTTGTATTGGTTATTGCTCCATCTGTAGCTCTAGCTATGCCAATTCTTTATAATGTATTTGAGAATATGACCATTCTTTCCATTTGGAGTCAGAAAGCTCTTATTTTTCTTCTTGTAGTTTAGTCTCATTTAAAACATTTGATAAAAAAATACAGTTAAATAAAAATGATCCTAAGTACATCAATGGTGCATTGATGAGTTTTACCAAAGAAGCTAGTTTTGTTACTCTTTTTAGTCTTTAATGTCACGCATTGCTAATTGGCTTTGCTAGATGTCGATATTTTGTATCATTCATCCTCACTTCTTCTACTGCGTCCAGGTTGGTAACTTCGCCACATAGCCACATACATAATAAACAGAATTATTTAAGGTTGAATTGAGAATTTGTTTGCATTATCTAGGGTCAGAGGAAGTAAGGGTATTTAGGAAAGATACGGCCAGGATTGGGAAAATTAGGGTTAGATTCCTGCTTGTCCTGTATTTTACATTTTTTTAAGAAGTACTGATTATTACTAAAGGTTTCTTATTTATAAATCAATGGGCCTGTATACATAAAGAGTGGTTTGTTTTTTTCTAAATGTGTTTCTATGACAAAATAAAACAATTTACTCAATGTATATTGGGCCAAAGCTTTAGCGTTATATTTTTCAGAGCTTCAGTCAGGCATGTAGTCTTACTAATCTTCCGATGTGTGGTTTCTCCAGAAGTTCTTCTCACATCTAGAGAAATGTTCTATTGCATACATACAATAAAAGTATATATATATATATACACACACACACACACACAAATGAGCCATAACATTATGACCACTCACCTAAGGTCCCATTTTGCTGCCAAAACAGCCCTGACCCATGGAGTCATGGACTCCACTAGTCCTCTGAATGTATGCTGTGGTATCTGGTAACATGCTGTCAGTAAAAATTAAAAAAAGCACGTCACACCAAATGTTTCCCAGCAGCAATCACTAACAACCAGTCGCATGTGCCGCATGTCATCAGTAGCAGATCCTTTAAGTCCTGTAAGTTGGGGGCCTCCAAGGATCAGACTTGTTTTTCCAGAACATCCTACAGATGCACAAGTGGATTGAGATCTGGAGAATATGGAGGCCAAGTCAACACCTCAAACTCGTTGTATTCCTCAAACCATTCTTGAAACATTTTTGCAGTGTGGCAGGGTGCATCATCCTGCTGAAAGTGGCCACTGCCATCAGAGAAAACCATTTCCATGAAGGGGTGTATTTGGTCAGCAGCAATGTTTAGGTAGGTGGTATGTGTCAAAGTAACATCCACATGAATTGCAGAACCCAAGGTCCTCTGCTGGCCTTCCAATAGTGCATCCTGGTGCCATCTCTTTCTCAGGTAAGCGACAGACATGCAGAAATTGTGAATAATCAGACCAGGCCACCTTCTTTTATTGCTCCATGGTCCAGCTCTGATGCTCACATGCCCATTGTAGGCACTTTTGATAGTAGACAGGGGTTAGCTGACCGGTCGCAAACCGGACACAAAAAAATGCAATGCACTGTGTGTTCAGACACCTTTCTATCAGAACCAGCATTAACTTTTTCAGCAATTTGAGCAGTAGTGCTTCTATTGGTCGAACTACACAGGCCAGTCTTTGTTTCCAACGTGCATCAATGAGCCTTGGCCACCCATTACCCTGTAGCCTGACCAATGCAGACTGGCAAGATCCCACACGAGCTGCAGTTTTGGAGTTGCTCTGACTAAGTCATCTAGTCATCACATTTTTGCCCATGTGAAAGTCACTCAAATCTTTATGCTTGCCCATTTTGTCTGCTTCCAACACATCAGCTCCAGGGACAAAATATTCACTTGCTGTCTAATATATCCCACCCACCTCCAGGTGCCACTGAAATTAGAAAATTAATGTTATTCACATCACCTGTCAGTGGTCATAATGTTTTGACTGATCGGTGTATATACTGTAATACATATACAATATATATATATATATATATATATATTCTTTGTTTTACAATTAAATATTCCATGGGTGTGCTATCTAATGAGACTACACAGCAGCAGCTGCCTGTCTTGAGTCTTCTTTGTGTGACTTTAAACTTCGGACTAAACTGTCTGATGATGCACAAAGTCACTATTGTTGAGTCATCTACTTCTGCATGTAAATTACAGGTTGAACTAGTGAGGTGTATAAATAACAGACTTTTCATTTCAAAGTAGCAAACAAGGAACTTGTAAAATGTGCTGACAACCCTATTGCTCCACCTTGGCTCAGTAGTAATAGTAATATGCAATATTTCATACTTATTTCACAAAATAAATAAGTTAATGAATTAATTAATCCTGACTGTAAAACCTACACATTCTCTTCAAACAGGTGCTACACTTCTTTAAAACTACAAGTGCTGTTGGTGAAAAAAAAAGATACAAAGGGGTTGATTTACTAACCTTATAAACACACCACGAACATGTATACACCTCTGTAGTGTGTTCCCTCCCAGCATGATCTATAGGTGGAATCTAAACACCTTTGTAGTGTGTACACACCCAGCAGGTGTGTTGTGCATGAATTTGCAAGGTGATGTTGTGTAAATTAGCTCTATGTTGTGTTGCTTGCGTTGATGAATGCAGGAATGTAAATGCATGAGCTAACCATTTTTGTTTAAACTGTGAAGCAGCATTATATATGCATCATGTGCATGATTTTTCCATATATGGCATTAGTAAATCACCCCCAAAGACTCAGATCAGTTAAAGTGACATTAAAGGGGTAGCAAATCTCCGGCCCTCCAGCTTTGGTAGAACTACAAATCCCATGAGGCATTGCAAAATTCTCACAGCCACAGACATGACTCCCGCAGAGAGATGCATCATGGGATTTGTAGTTTCACCACAGCTGGAGGGCCGGAGGTTTGCTACCCCTGCATTAAAGGATACATTTTTTTCCCTCCCCCCAATGTTAGTGTAAGCACTTACCTTAAATGATGTCCTTAAATCTGATCTTCTTTATCTTTCCTGTCGTTTTCAGCCTTCTCTCCTTCGCTGCTGCAGGTCTCCGATCCAGCACTGACTTCTTTGTGCTTGCTGGCACTTCCTGTCCCACAGTGTCTGCTTGCGGGTGGACGCTGTTTATAGATTTACCTTGTGTCGCTCCTCGTCTCCCGGCCGAAAATCTGAACTGCGAATGCGCCTGCCCCAAGATCCTTTGCGGCCGCCTGAGGTTTTTCAAATTTCCGCATGGGATTGCGCGGCGAAGACACAGGTAAGTTTAGACCTCTTTTGAAGTGTTTTTTAAAAGATTTTGCATATATAGATTGCATAAAAAACTGAGGGTTTAATAACCATTTACCGTATTTTGCGGTCCATAAGACGCCCCCCGGACCATAGGACGCAGGGAGGTCCGGCGCGCCTTATGGAGCACTCGAGACTGTAGCTTCTGTCACAGCTTCTATGACAGAAGCTGTGACAGAAGCTGCAGTTAGTGACCCCTGAGACAGGTGGCGCTGTGATTACAGCGCCACGGTCTCAGTGATGACACAGAGCAAGCGAAGAACGTCTATTCTTCGTCTGCTCTATGGTTATCTCGATCGTCGCCGCTGCTCGTCTCATTAGATCACTCGTATTAAACGAGCAGTGGCTCCTGCTGCTGAACTCGATCGCCGCCGCTGCTGCTCGGCTTTAATACGAGTGATCTCGTTAGATCACTCGTATTAAACGAGCAGTGGCTCCTACTACTGCATGTCTCGGGCGTCGGGATTCGCTCCATAAGACGCAGGCACTTTTCCCCCCTCCTTTTGGGGGGAAAAAAGTGCGTCTTATGGAGCGAAAAATACGGTAAATTTGAGTGGACAATAAAGGGTCTAAATAGCACCTTTATCAGTTCATCAGGCAAGGTAAATTTCACATAAAATTTCCCACTGTTTTGCACCACCTTTTTGGGGACCCCAGTGATGCAGAAGAGACTATAGCTTGTCAGCACTATTCTAGTGTACAGATAAAAGAGGCCTCATTATTCAAACTCCCCCCTGTTACTGAAGGCTATATAGGTTGGTACCAGCATATCAGGGTGTCTACACACTCACTGTCCTTTTGCTACTGGTGCACAAACCACTATGCCAATGTGCCAGTCATGGGAACTATGCCAAACATTTCAATGCTAGGGGGAAAATGTCTGGTGTATCAGTGCTGGCTGGGGAATGGGGGTCATTCATGGATACTCACTGGCCAAATTCCTGTCTAATATCCCAAGGACATCAAAAACCTGACATACCAAATTGTTTGTGTATGTACCAGCTGGAAAAAATTATGAAAAGACATTTCGGCCTGTACTGCATCTGGGAAATCGCTTACTGTACTCTCAAATTTATTTTTATCCCAGCCATTAATATTATAGGTATTTAAGCCTTCAACAATGAGGAAGCAATTGTACTAGATCTCTTCTGATCTCTTGTTTTTTTAGGTGTTCTTTATTTTTGGCTAGGTCTCTATGACTGATAATACATTAAAGATAAACTCCACAAAAAAACAACAACAACAAAAAACCTTGCAATTACAATTGTGCTGCTCATTGTCGAATGTTGTGCCAGTAAAACAACAACCTTACCAAAAGGGGGTTGTCTCTTTATCACCACTTCTGTATCTAGTTTTTTGGAGGCCCCTCTATCCTCTGTTTGTGTAAAGCTGGCCATACACCTATAGATTATCAGCAGATTTTCTATGGTCAGATGGAAAAAGTGCAACAGATTCCTCCATTTACGCTAAACTTTGTGAATGGAGGAATCTCCCACTGGGCCAAGCTTCAGTATCTCAAAATACTTAAACAATCTATTTTGAGAGCCATTGGGGCTGTCTAGCAAGATACTGAAGCTCGGTCCAGTGGGAGATTCCTCCATCCACACAGTTTACCGTAGATGGAGGAATCTGTTGCACTTTTTCCATCTGACCATAGAAAATCTGCAGATAATTGTAAGGTGTATGGCCAGCTTAAGACAGATGATCCTTTATTGAGAAGGACAGACAGGTGGTTACTGCACTGATTGACAAGCTCTGCAATGAGTGCAGTCCACTGTGAGTCCAACTCCAAAGTAAAATCAGGGTATGTATTTTTTTCTTTTACATCATAATTATTTAAATTTGACAAGTAACACGTTCACCTCATTACAATAATAAAAGTGCAATTTGGTGGAACTGATAGGACATTGTTTGTTAAATTTTGTGCACACATTCTGGGATTTTTAGCTACCTTAAATTGACCTTGTCATGAAAGTCTAGGGGCTGCCATTGTTGGCCCCCTTCTAAAGATTGCTTGTTGCCTGGCTGTGTCCTGCATAAATACCTTTTATGTCACAGACCAGGAACATGCATCATCTACATAAGTGTGAGAATTTGCTAGAATTTTTTATTTCTATGCTTGTTCCAGTGTCTCAGGGAGATGAAGCTACTACATCAGTAGGACAGCCAGGCAACTAGTATATTCAGTTTGAATAATCAGCAATATAGTCATCCATTATTTCTTCATGGCATATTTCCTTTAAGCTAATTTGGGTTTCTTGTGCTATCTCTTGTTATCTCTATGAATAAGCCATTTGGTGAAACATGTTAGAGTTGGAGGAGCCTGTGTTTTTTTACAGCATTGTTTGACTTCGGGAATAAACATTGTACAGCTTGTGATACCAGTCGTTTGTGTGACAATTTTTTCTGCAGGTACCAGTAGTAAGCTGCAGCATGCTTTTCCTGCCTGCATCAACAAGAAGGATGGTGCTGTGTGACCACAGGACAAGAAATATGAGCTGTGGCTGCTTTGTGAGTTTTGTTTTTTTTGTGCATTGCTGTACTTTTCAGGAGGATGAGGCTACCTCCTAGGCATATCTGCTCTCAATTTATTCAGGTTGGGGGTTTGGATAGTTTAGGGAGCACACTTTGCAGAGGACATGACAATGTGGCTTCACATGTATTTGTAGATGCATGCAACAAGAAACTGCATGCATGTTACTAACTTATAGAGAAAAAGTTTAATTAGGAGTTTTGAGCTCACTAGCTGCAGAGTGTGCTCGTGGATATTTGTATTGTTCTGTGGATTGCCCTGCCCATGTGCACTTTTCCTTTTTCTAATTATATAGAGATCTGGGCTGCTATTTTTGCCTTGTCAGTCTTATTTATGTTGGCAGCCTACATGACATATCAAATGTTATAATTTGACAATAGTTCTACTTTAACCGACTGTAATGTTTTCCCATGTATGCCAAAACGTGTAATAGAACGGAGATAAAAGTTCTCCTATCAAGTCTATATAGGGCACCCTCATTTAAATAGAGGCAGCACCTTCAAGCAAATAGAGAGGCTTAAAAACCTTGACCAATCCCTTTTATTGCCCCTGAAATCAACTGGTGCTGTCAGCCTACATTTCCCCATCCCCTCTCCATTTCCAGTGCAGGAATGTGCTGGCAACCTGAATGTTTCTATTAGGAATAAGGCTGTGTCAGTTATCATAGGACAGTGAAAACATGCTTGCACATCTGTCTGTTCTCTGAGGTGTATGGCCAACTTTTGTTCTTTATTTTTTTCACCATCCAAGTGTATTATAGCCTTTAAAAATGTTGCATGTAGTCATTTTTAAAATGATAAATGAGAGGTTATATTGGGGCCGTAAGATCTATTTAGTACATTATTAGCAACAAATTACTATCCTGTGGGAAAATAGATTGGAAGCTCTTCACAAGTGTAAGGTCAATTTGTATCCACTGAGACATCCGCTACAGTTTTACATATTTTCCTTGTACCAATACTCTTTATGGATTGGAAAAAATATCTGTATAAATGTAATAACATCTTAAATGTTAGCGCTAAGCTCTTCTACCTTCAAATACAAGATTTGAAATAATAAACTGCCAGGCAACAGTATGAATTGTCACTGAAGATTTATTTCTAGGCAATTCCTAAATATAAATCTGAATGAGTTGCCACAATGCTGTCTATTAAGTAGGAAACATGACACATTGGTCTATGAACTTCAGCTAGAGTATGCTGGGCATTTGATTCATAAAGCACAATGGAAGTTAAAAGCTAGTTGACAGGTGACATATTATAATTCAACACCTTTAGAAAGTTATAGTGAAAGTATACTTGAGAATCAGTGTCTCAGATCTTTTTCAGCTGTAAACACTGAAGAATTAGACCTACAATATTGCATCTGCTTTACTGAGGGCTTCTTCATTCCAGAAATCATTCTTGAGTGTTGTGTTAAGGTGTGTTAATTTGCTTTGTGTTTTTAAAGGACCTCATACCCATACCAATTGTTTTATTAAGCACACTAAAAATTGAGCAAACAGTAGCCCTACAAAAACTGCCTATTTTCAAATCTATGCACATTGGGTTTGCCAAAAATAAAATGCAGGCGAACACATTTGTGTGAATAAGCCTTTAAATAGAACTAAATTATAAGAAACTAAGTGGAGCAGCTGAATTAATAGAAATCTGTAACTCCATAGAAATCAGCAAATAAATAAGAATTGCTGTGTTCAAGAGGTTTCTCCTTTACCTAAAGATTTACCTAGTCTCAAGAGTTAAATGTAAGAATACAATTTTCTGCTATAATACACAAAGAAAGGCATTAGGCTCAGTAAGGAGGGCACAGACAATAAGGGAGTACTATACTAGCTTACTCTATAGTCAATGGGGAGTGACCCCCTTACTATGTTAAGAAAGCACTTCCCATTGACTAGAGTAAGGCAGCATGCACTGATGACCATAGGGTAAAAAAATACTTGTCAATGATAACAGACTAAGCGGGACTTACTGTTGACCACAGGGTAAACAGGCACTAAAAAATGACCACAGAGTAAGTGGGTACTTATTGCTGGCCACCAACAACTAGAGTACACACCAATGAACAGGAACACTTACTAACAATAAAGTAAGGTAGCACTCACTACAGACAACCAAAGGAGGGGAGTGGCACTTCACCACTGACCACCAGTAAATGGAGCCACTCTGTAAGCTGTGCTTTACAGTACATATTTTTTTACTGCTATGCTCTGTAAACAGTGCCTTAGATTACATGATGCTTCTGACTGGTTCACGCCTTAAATGAGCTAAACATTACATACTTCTGAGTTTTGTTATTTTTTTTGGTTCATACTTTGAACAGTATGGGATAACTCTTTCCTCACTCTCTTTAGAGCCATAAAATCTCCCTGTAAGTAGTAGTATAGGGGCCGATGGGAGGAACCATTGAGTGAAGCGGGGGACCAGACATACAACACACCTGGAAGTGTCTGCCAGAGGCTGTAATTCTTGAAGACAGTAGTGTTTATACAATCTCAGGCGCTTATTAGCGTTTGTAATCTCAGGATCTCACTTACTTGCTCCATTCATATCTATTGTTTAACTAGTGTAGCTTAAAGCAATCAGTATAAAAATGTCAACACCCTTATCAATCAAAATTATGACAATGGTGCACATCTGAAAGCCAACTATAATAGATAAAAGGGTTGGTTTCTTAGCCATCTTCATCCCATAGTCTGTTATTGTACAATAACGGATCAGCAGCACATTTGAGCACATGTTTATCCTCTTCTAATAGTCGTGTTCATTCTTAGACTGACAAGCTATATGCAAAACAGTAGAACCCTGATTGACTTAGAGTGCTGAGCCTCCCCCTGTGATATGTATTCAAGGAGGCCAATGGCAAGACAGAATCAGTTACATAAGCTAGTATTATGTAAAGACATATTTAAAGCTGGACTCTAGGCACAAATACTTTCTTTCAAATATATTCCTCAATCGTCACAAGGGATATACATTAGGGCTGCAGAAATTAACGATTAATTCCTCGATTAATCGTAAATTTTTTTGATCGATTAAAATTCTTCTGATCGCTACTCACCTCTCTGCCGGTGACGTCAATGTCCGTGACGTCACCGGACTCCTCCCCCTTCCCTTCGTTAGCCGATGGAGCCACTTGGGCCGGTGATCTGCCGGAGGAGTTTATATGGATGAATAGCCAGGCTAACAGCAGGGAACAGAGGACTGCCTGTGGTTTAATGTTTGAAGGATTATCACAACTTGCTGTCTATGATCATCTCATTATAGAGGGACATAGAGATTTGGTGAGTGCGAAAAAAGATAAGCAAGTGGATCACCTGGTAGTAGGGATCAATGTTTGGATGGTGAAGCATGGCATCTTTTGAGGAAGATTATTCACTTAGGATATTGATATTAGTTCTTGTTTATTATTGAAGATAATTGGGGCATTTGAAGCACTATTTTCACATTATTTCTTATATATTTTGTTCTATTTACTTCTATTGTGTGACACGTTTAATATACTAATTTGATGAATGCACTACAACGTAAGAACTATAGATTTAATGTTTGGGAGATTATTATCATGTGATTGATTTGTTATTAAGCAATTTTTCTGATCACGTTCATGTATTATTCATTAAGCAAATATTTTACACGTGCGATAGCCCAGTGCATTTTTTTTTATTGTTTACGGTTAAATGGCTAATACACTTTGAGCACACCTGCTACTAGTAATATAGTCCTCCCTTAGCGCTCATTATTTTATTTGTTTGTTAAATCTTTGCTCTCTTAAATAATTTTAGAATCTGAAACTTCTGGGTGTATCCTCCAACCAGACACTATACTACACAGTATTAGTGATGTAGTGGCTGGCGGGTGGAACCACAGTGCCCAGCAGGGGACAGGCTATCCAATACAACCAAAACATTCTGGATAGCAGTCACACTCGAGCTCTTAAAGACAGAAAAGTGGCGACACAACACATTAGAAAGGTGAATATAAACCTTCTTTTTTCACAGTGATGAAGGGTAGCTTTAAGTTGGGTAAAAGTTATTTCCACTGACAATATGTAAATAAAAGCTCAAAGAGAACCTTGCAGCAAACAACAAGGTCTATTTAATATATCAGGGCCACCTCTCCCATAAGAAATAGCTGCATGAAAGAATGTCAATGTCCGCGACGTCACCGGACTTCTCCCCCCTTCCATTCGTTAGCCGACTGAGCCACTTGGGCCGATGATCTGTCGACACTTATCGAGTTCTGCGACCGCCTGACTTCTGGTTTCTTTATAACTGAGAGGTTTGCCCAAGAAACTTGTTCTGCACGAGCGCCAGTTAAGGCACTGGCCTATACACATACAGCACAGCAATGAAGTAATAAAATGAACTAGGATCACACTAATCCAGCACGTTATTATTCTGAGTTGCCCCACTCAAGCGGCGGCCATATTGAGTGGGGCACGTGAGATTAATAACGTGCTGTATTAGTGTGATCCTAGTTCAATTAATTACTTAATTGCTGTGCTGTATGTGTATAGGCCAATGTAGTTGGATCTGTATGTGCGTTATAATTAATCGAAATGAAGCGATTAAAAAAAATTTCGATTAATCGAACACAAAAATTTTAATCAGTAACAGCCGTAATATACATCCATTTTGTGTGCACTAAATGACTTTGGAAACCCAGGTATTACCTTGGAAAAGTAGTGGTGTTGTTATAACTGTGTTGCATATAGCCTGTGCAAAGAGGAGAGGTAGGACCCACCAGGTTCTCCCATTACAGACTGCCTGTGGGAAATCTACAGGCAGGTGAATATAAGCTAGACATGTGCATTCAGTTTCGGATGAACCTGCAAATCAACGAAATTCAGTTGATTCAGCGGTACTTCCGAATCCGAAATAACAAATTTATTATATGCCCGAATATACGAAAACTATATTCGGGCATACATAAATTTGTCTACAAAACGCGTGCGCCCATATTGGCCGCCGACACATTTTGCATATGCCAGCTGCCATCTTGGAGGCGGAATGTATGGTTTCACATGATGGTCACGTCATACGCTGAATGAGCGGCTGCTCCATTGACCGCCGGCGTGTTCTGCGCATGTGTTCCACCATTTTTGGAGTATATTTTGATATCAACCAAGATGACGGCACCCGATACACTCCAAAATAGTGGTGCATGCGTGCACTTTATTGTGCGGTTTTCGGATTCAGAGGCTCGTTGCCCCGAATACGAAACAGCAATAACATTTGTTTTCTTTGACAAAACAAATGAAAATGTTTTTAGTTTTCATTTGTTTCATCCGAAACAATTTTTTTTGCCATGCACATGTCTACCAGTCACCCTACACAAGGAGAGAGGGCAAAGGTGCACATAGGCAAGATTTTACATTGGAACACTGCATAGATCTGGAAGAAATACAGATCTAAGAAAAAAGCTCATCAGTCACTGAAGACAGCAATTCATTTACACAGGGCAGTCAGGGGGACCCTTCTGTTATAAGTTCACGGTCACTGAAGCTTATAGCAGAAGGGTGAAAGCCACAAACGTAAGGCATACTGACGTGGCCTGCTGTAAACAGTTGTTTTCCACCAAATGCCTTATGTCGTTAGCAGTGAAAGGGTTAAATACAGCACCATCCATAATTTGCTAACATTAATGCTCCTGACAATATTGATATGGAAAATACATGTTAATGGCTTTTTGCTGGAGACCTACCAGTTTGGTAAGGTGGGTTTCCCCAAAAATGTATATAAATGCAGTCACTGGAACTGCAGTTCAAATCCTAATGAATTCCAGTTTTATTTTTTTCATGATAACAAGGTTCTTGGTACAGCTTTTCTCTATTAGAACTTGTTTGTCAAGTCTACAAACTGTATAGCAAATGCAGCATTCTTCAGAGCGCGGACACATTTCAAAAGCTCAAAATGATTAATAAAAATGATAATATCTTAAAGAAAGAAAAGAAAGGTTCTTATGTAAATTTAATATGGTATTCAAACAAAGCGTTGGCTTCCAGTTAAAAAAATAATTAAAAAACAGGTGTGAATCTGCAATTTCTTGTAATAAAGCAAGACCTGATTAGCTGGATGAAGCCTCACAGTTTTCATATTCATTAATCTGAATTATTACAAACATAAAAAAATACATATTATAAAAGCTCTATTTATGCATTTGAATCTCATCTAAATTAAATGTTTCTTTCCCCTGCATGTGCAAATAACTTAAACTATATTATTTTTATTTTTTTTATAAATATGTCTGCAGAGTCTTGTCACCCAGTGCCTAACCACGCAGCTACATATGCTCACTAATGAATGTCAAATGAACTGAAAATAAAATGTTTGTCTTTAACACACTCACGTAATCTGATTATAGTGTGAATATTTGTGCCATGAAAAAAGACAGATGTTCTATACTTTTGTTTTACTTAACCTAGCAAGTACTTTATTTCCAATAAAAGAAACATAGGGGCTATCAAAATGTACACAGCCATCTGCTTCACAATTACTTTCATATGAGGGGATTACAGTATTGGCAAGATGCAGCTACTTGCAGCCCAGAAATTGCCCTCCATATTTAATTCTTGGCTCCATGGTAATTAGCACTAAAAAGTGTAAACTAATGTAGTAATGTGTCACATCAGCAAAACAAATGTAAATCCTTTGCTAAATAAGCTACCCGAAGGTTGTTTGGTTCCCTAGCCATGCAAACAAGAGAAATCAAGGTCTTCATGTACAGTAAGGCACTTTCAACACATACCAAACCTAATTAAAGAAATAATCATGGCATACCATTTTTAATGATTTCTGTTCCCAAGTAATTGAGCGCCTGCTCAATTAAATAAATGTTTAGCAAATAATTGTTTTAATTGGGTGAGTTTAAAAAATACCAAAAACAGTCCAATCCAACAACAATCCAAATGTCACAGCAATGTACTTCATTGGGCCACAAGATGACTCCACGAGATGACTTCGTTTGGGCTCCTCGTGACTCCACGAGATGTTGAAAGATGATGCAAGGAATCTGACACTGCACTGTTGCCCTTCTGTTGTCTTGTACCAATCTTGCCACTCTCCATTCTGCCCTAACATTGACTAGTCGCTGACGGCCACAATTCGCTCGTTCAGACCCAGATTTTCGGCTGACAGTCCAGTCTAGAAACACTTTAACAACTGCTGCTCTTGAACATTTAACGCATTCTGCTGTTTTGCTGATACTCGCTCCATGGCTCCGAGCACCAACAATCATCCCATGTTCAAAGGCTGTTAAATCGCGTTGTTTACCCATATCTTCAGAAGAAAATCACTTCTACTGTTTTGGTAAACAATCTGCTTCCCTATTTATAATGGTCCTGCCCTCTAGCACCTTCAGGGGTATTTGTTGTGTTTTGGGGCATTTAATTAAATTTGTCACTAAATTTTGGGGTTTAATAAGGAGTTGCGCTAATATTGCGCAACATAAAAATTTTCAACTACCACCATTTTATTCTATAGGGTCTTGGCATTCAGAAAATATATAATGTTGGGGGGTTTTACGTCATTTTCAGGCCTAAAATGTGGAATATAACATGGGTGCAAAAATTGAAAAAAGGGCCTCAGTCATGAAGGGGTTAATCAAAGTACAAACCCATAGACAAAAAATACTGCACTGCTTGGGTCAGGGTGCAGATGAGGTGGGCAACTGAGGTCAATATAAAACACAATAAAAAATTGTACCCATAAGCAAGTCACCTCCACACCATATGTGCACCATATGTCCCAAGCTGCCTTTAGAAAGGAAGCTGGAAAGGTCAGTATGTATGGCAATGCCTGCAAACAAATGACTTGCTTGGCCATGACCCTGTAGGTAGACATAATGTCTGAGCCTATAAAGGGGTATTGATACAAGTGTGAGAAGAGGTCTTTCATGGTAGAGGACCCGGCAGAAGAAGCCAAAGAGCAGCAGAACTCAGGACGTTTCATAGTGGA
Organism: Nanorana parkeri; assembly: GCF_000935625.1. Taxonomy (NCBI): domain Eukaryota; kingdom Metazoa; phylum Chordata; class Amphibia; order Anura; family Dicroglossidae; genus Nanorana; species Nanorana parkeri. The sequence goes on along the minus strand of NW_017306942.1, from coordinate 129,149 downwards.
ACACTTTACACAGGAAGCTAAACAGAGCATAGTTATAGAATAAATAGATGAAATAGATGTGTGAAATAGGTGAAACCCAATCACCTGGATGCATTAGAATTCTGCCGATTAGTCCTTGAAAATTAGCCAGTATATACCCAAACTGTTCCCTCTAACATCACTGCCCATATTTGGCAGGAATAAGCACTGGTGCTTTTGAAGGGGGACTACATTTTGGGGAGAGGTCAAAGCACCAAAATGGTGAAGGACAGTGGGCTGGTGCCAGCATAACTAGGAGGCTGCATGTTTGCTGCGCCCTCGCTATGGGAATACCAGCCCACATGCCAGGCTAGCTGCTTCTGGAAGGGACTACCGGTATGTACTTTTTTGTTTTGTTTATATTTGTTAATAATAAAAAGGACATAACAAAAAATGTGTCTAAATATAGTTTCAGAACCATGGAAAGCGCCTGTATAGAGATAAGCCTAACCTACTTGTTTTTTAGAAAACAGCCAAATATATGCCAGGTCCTCATCATGGTCTGGTATAAAAGTTGTCACAATCTGGGAACGTGGGCACCGGGGTAGGTGGGCTCTGGGACTTACAGAGCGGGTTGAAGTAGCCAAATGGTGTAAAGCCCAGGATGCAGGTAACAGAGGACTGAGAAACTAGGAGTCTGTGCGTAACATACTAGAGGCACAGAGTCTAAGAAGAACTGGCTCTTCCACAGAGCTTCTAATGGTGAGGATGATTGGCTGCCGGACACCTTCCAGGTTGCAGCCCTCTTGTGTACCAGCACAGACTCAGAAAACTAGTTGCAGCACCGGGGCACTGGACACAAAGGCAGACAGGCTAAAGCCTGTACTCAGATTGCAGTACAGGGTATGAGGGACAAAGGGGCAAGAATGCAAACAACAGAGAAAAGGAAACAACAGAGAGGCAGCACAGAACGCAAACTGGAGAACACTGAGGAGTGAGGCTGCATAAGACAAACAGCCACGCAAGAGGTACACAAACTCACAGGAAGCAGGATCTCACAGGGAGCACAAGGGAATCACAGAAGACACAGGGAACAAATCAGGAAAATAGCAATCTGCAGTGAATCAAGGCAAAACAGTACACGGGGGTTAGTGAAAGAACATGGTGCTCGAACGCTGAGTAACAAGTGAGCAGAACATTTAACAGAGAGGTTCAGAGCAGATTGGCAGGAAGCCGAGCACCTTGGAAAGGAGGCAAAACCCAGCGCCGGATCATGGCACAGGGAAGTATGACAGATTTTAAGGTGTTTCCATACTGTTTGTTTTTTTTAAACAAAAAGTAGCAGTAGATATGTTTCAGCCAGGGAATAATAAAAGTGTTCAAGTAAAAAGTAGGAGACAATACTCTAGAGCAATAAATCTAGACCAATGCATTTGTCTTTGCATGTGCTACACAAGTGATGTCTCACAAAGGTGGAAAATGCTAATTTGGCAGAAATAATCGCTTTCCTTCCTTGTGGAGGGTGGCTACTTTTCTTCCCCATGGTCCCTGTGTGTGTTGTAAAGTAGCCACTGCTCCAAGTCTGCTCCCGGGATAGACTACAATTTCACATTTGGTTTACTAATGTGTACTAAAATGATAGTTTATCAAGGGAGTGAGCTTGGAGCAGTTTTGAATACTGCCTATAAAGAAGAACTCCAGGCAAAATTTGTATTAACATATGCAATGGGGCTACACTACTTGTTTTAATCTAGGGAGGAAAATAAAATTATACTAACCCGATCCTCCAAGATGGCTTGTTTTTAGACTGGTCCTTCCAGCGTCACTGCAGCAGTCTAAGGTCCCTAAATAATCACGGTCTATACACAGTGTATAAAACATGAGAACACCATGGGACATACCATCGCCGCAGCGATGTCATCTCTGAGGATCAGGTGAGTATACCATTGTTATTTTCCTCCCTAGAATAAATGAACCTTAGCCCTTGCAGTGCCTGGGTAGCTCCAGGGTTAATACCATTTTTATTTATGTTCTTCTTTAAGCCGTAGTAAGACTGTGGCACACTGCACATGAAGCAGCGCAGAGCGTTTGCTTGCTGCCTTCACGAGCAGTGTGCCATGTAATTTTCTCCTCGGCACGTCAGTTTGCAAGAGCAGGCATAGCTGATCGTGCCGAGCTGAAAAATTATAACGTATAAACCTGCACATCAGCATGCGACATCTGACTGGTTGTTACGGAGGAGCCAATTGGCTGGAGGTGCAGTCAATCATCTGCCTGCACTCAGCACTCAGCTTCGCTCTGCACGGATTTGCGTGCAGTGTGTCACGGGCTTTATAGTTGTGCAGTGTCATTTATTTGATTGCAGTGTATAATAAATATTATTGTGTCTAGATATATGTAGTCCTAAGAATAACTGGTAAAACTGGAAATCATAGCTTAGATATTTGCAGTCAGGTGTCATTATTTGCAGTTATTAAATAACTTTACAGGGAATACATAGTGGGTTATTCACTGAGGAGCCGAAGGATTAAGCTGAACCTTTGGCTAATCCTTCGGCTTGCTTTGGCTGCAGAAAGCATTCAGTTCAGCCAAACTGAAGGGCTGCTGTACGGGCTATTCAGAATAGCCTGTACAGCAGCTGAAGTGGGGAGAATGGTCTGCTGAAGCAGACCGTTCTCACCACAAAATGTATACAAATCAAAAAAGAAAAAGACGGCGTGGGGTCCCCCTCCCAAACCATACCAGGCCCTTTATGTCTGGTAGAAATGTTAGGAGGGACCCCTGAGTTAAAAATAAAAAAATGCGTGGGGTTCCCCCCAAAAGTCATATCAGGCCCTTTAGGTCTGGTAGGAATTTTACAGGGGAACCCCACCACCCAAAAATTAAAAAAAGAATGTGAGGTCCCCATTAAAGTTAGAAACCAGGCCCTTAATCCAGGCACTGGCCTGGCAGAGCAGGGAAGGAGGGTTTAAGAAAAGAGCCCCCCCCCTCCCGCCTGTGCATACTAGGCCACATGCCCTCGACATGGGGAGGGTGCTTTACCAGGAAATGGCTGGCTCTGCCCATTTGTTTTAATGCAATGGGAGCCCACTGTTTACATGTCATTTGAGGACAGTGGGTTGTCATGACATGAAAACAAATGGGAGGAGCCATATGTAATGTCACAGCTGGCTCCGCCCATCTGTTTTTATTCGGCCGGGAACTTTCAAGAGTGATGTACGTGGAATAAAAAAAGATATACTCACCCGATCCTTGGTCCCGCCTAGCTGCTAAACTTATCCACAGCCTCTTCTCCCCAGGGCTCTGGCGGTCCCACTGACGTCATCACATCTATACAAGGTTAATTCATGTATTAGATGTGTGGACGTCGAGGGACATTCCACAGTCAGAGCGGAGGGAGAGAGGTGAACGGTCACTGCTGCGGGACCAAGGATCAGGTGCATGTGACTTGTATTAAAAGAGGTATAGACTCCAAAAAAGAGACATTATCTTGCTCTTGTACAAAGCATTAGTAAGGCTTCATCTGGAATATACAGTTACATTTTGGGCACCAATTCACAAAAAGGATGTTGAGGAACTGAAGGGAGAGTGCAGACAAAGGCAACCAAACTAATAAGAGGCATGGAGAAGCTCAGCTAGGGAAGATTAGCTAAAATGACTTTGCTCTCACCTGAAAAGATGCATTTAAGAGGTGATATGATTACCATGTCTAAATACATAAATGGACCATAAAGGGAACTGGGTGCAAAGTTATTCACTTTAAGGTCATTGCAAATGAGAAGCAGCCACTTCTGCATCTAGAAGACACAAGGTTTAAAGTGACATTAAAGGATACATTTTTTTCCCTCCCCCCAAAGTTAATATCAGCAGTTACCTTAAATGATGTCACTTAATCCGATCTTCTTCTTCTTTCCTGTCGCTTTCAGCCTTCTCTCTGGCGCTGTTGCGGGTCTCCGATCCAGCGCTGACTGCTCTGTGCTTGCTGGCACTTCCTGTCCCACGGTGTCTGCATGCGGGTGCACACTGTGCATAGACTTACTTTGTGTCTCTCCTCATCTCCCAGCAGAAAATCTGAACTGCACATGCGCCCGCCCCAAGATCCTTTGTGGCCGCCCGAGATTTTTCAGATTTTTGGACAGGAGCACGCGGGGAAGACACAGGTAAGTTTAAATCCAGGGAATATCCGATTGCCCTAGGGCCGGTTCACACCACAAAGAGTGCTTTCCAGAGCGTTCGGCACCTGGAACACAACCTGACTGGCTCCCTGTGTTCAGGGGTGGAAGGAGCATTGAAGTCAATTGCCCCACAGCCACGCCCCCACCTGCAGTGCGATCGCCTGCTCCCGAACGTGTTGCACATTAGTGCCTGCAATTCGGTCCAGTGTGATCTTAAAAAAGTGCATGCAGCTTTCTTGTAGGTCGCACTGGACCGAAACGCAGGCATCGCACTGTGGGTGGGGGTGTGTGGCTGCGGTGCCATTGAGTTTCTCCCTCAACAAGCAAAACTTCCCTTCCAATCTCCCTCTCCCAAATCAAAAATGTCCTCAATCTTCCCAAAGCAGAAGTGTCTCCCTTCCCACCTCGAGTTCAAATTTCCCCTTCCACCATAAGCCAAATTTTTTTATTTTCATGAAAATCTTTGTAAGTTCTTAAATTATTTGTATGAACATTCATAGGAAAAGCTACCAGTGTATGACCAGCTTAACCTCTTGCGTGAAAGCTCTATCTGTCCCCAAAAAAGGGTATAAAATTCATTTCAGTACAGCGCTGCATGACGGAATAAATGTCAGTTAAAGTACCGCAGCGCTGAATACTGAAAAATGGCCCGGATGGGAAGGGGGTTTAACACCACGGATGTCAACTGGTTAAATCTTTAGCAGAAAAATTTAAATTGGTAAAATGGGAATGATATTTTTAGGGAACAAAATGCTAGTCCAGCTGCATTACTTACCATTTTCTAAATGGTTACAATGCAGCTTTAACTATATAAAAAAGAAAGGATACATGTGTGCATCCTTTTTTTTTCTTTACTATTAACAGAAGACCAGATTTCTTTTTTGTCATTTGAAAGAGTGTAATTAATTCTTGCGCAGTAATCCAAATGCTAGAAAGAAGGACATGTTTTCCATTTAAAGGCAATTTCTCACAGTATACAAAAAACGATGCTTTATTGAGGGCACCACTGCTGTAGCACTGGGAATAATCAGTCAGAGAAAACAACAAATAGCAATGATAAATTATACAGCTGTAAGGCAATGGAAAACAATATATCTGGAAGTAATAGTTTGCATGATAAAATGTCTCAGCAAATATCCTTCATAAAAGCCAAGCCTTATTTTTCAACGTGTAGTCCAGACAGAAGATTAACAGTCTGGCCAAAAGGTCCAACTAGTTACACAGGATAAGAGAAGGAACAAATGATCTCTAGATCAGGTGATAGAAGATATATTCAAGTAAATTACACTTTTCCCCATGCTCATATCCAGAAATATCAATTTGCAGGTCCGTGCAAGTCTGGTCATTGGTGAAATCCCTAGAAACAGTTGTAGCACCAATTGCAAATTTTGGTCATGTGACAAAGTAAGAAGCACCTACGCTATCAACTGAAATAAACACATAATAAGCTCTCAAACACTTAACCCATAACAAACGCTCCTAACAATTAACACCCCCCTCCCCAAATTCAATACTTAACCATCCCCTAAAAGAAGCCCCTAAAGAAAAATATGCCATTCTTTTTATTATCCCATTCTGTGGTAAACTCTTTATTGCTCCTCATTTATGTCATAGCTGTTTAGCAATCTTTAGATAACAGCTGGAAAACTCAGACTGGAAATCAGTGTCTGAATACAATGATATTATCATTTTCTGATTGACTGAATTTTTTATTTTTTTTGGTCAAATTGCTGTGGTCAGCTAAAAAAAAGAAATATAATCCAATAAAGAGAGCCACTGAGAAAAGGAGGGATGAAGTAGTCTAAAGTAAAAGTACAAAAAACAGCATTCCCTTCTTACCTGTAGGATTTGTTTCTTGGAGTACATCAATCGGAACAGCAAGTTTATTCTGGAACTAATGGATTATGCAAATCAAACTGGCAAATCAAAGCTGTAAGGATAGCCTTGTATAACCACTCCCAAACTCAGCCTGTCTCACCTTTGTAGCAAGCACTACAGGAGTGAATCATAGAAAGCATAGGGGAGGGACCCGTGTACCACACACAACAGATTTTTACAGGTAATAGAAAAATTACATTACATAGTACATCACAGGACAAAGAGAGTTAATTCTTGAACCAATGGGATGTCCAAAAGCAGCCCAACATAGGGGCAGGCAACACAGCAAACAATGGCTAACAGATCAAATAAAACAACAAACAAACAAATAAATTGGAACAGGGAACTATAACAGAAGGGGCCCAGAGCTCAGAGGGCCACCTGAAAGACTTTGCGGCTAAAGCTAGTGTAGACAATAAATACTATCCTTGTTGCACTCCTTACCGAAATGTCCCTTGTAGTGGGAGGTGCTCACAGTGACTGCGGATGGCACCGCAAATATCAGCGGTGCCATATATAGTGTAGGGCCCCCCTGACTCCCAAAGGCACATGGTGAACCCCAAAGGCAGGAAGGGCTGACATTTCACTCTCAGGGATGGATTTTTAGCCGGATTGTGAGATGCAAACAGTGAAATGGACACCAGTCACATTAAGTACTTTTTAGATGCTTTATTATAGAACAGCCAAACTGGGAGATAGGATATAGAGCTACAGACATCCATGGGCAAAAATGGACTCAAGATTTAGCAATCCCTTCCAGCTTCCACAGTGCAGGAGTACTTTAGTTGAGCAGAAGATGGCATTGGGTAGCAGAATAGAAGGTGCACTTGAAATCTTCCCTGGCATAGCCACCAGACTTGTTCGCCTTACTGGCATCTTTAGCAGTCATAGACACTGGTATCAGCTGTGGTGGAAGCGGTTGACGCGTTTCCTGAGGCTTAGCCATTTAATCAGAAACTCAGCTTCCACCACAGCTGATGCCGGTGTCTATCAACCCGGACTGAATACTGTGTTTGTTCGTCTGGACTACTCAGGGAACACTTTCTAGCTCTGGATCAATGCTGAAGTTATTTGTGCCACTACGTTTGTGAGTAGCCTTTGATTTTTTAAACTGTTTCAAGAAAGTAACCAGTACTGCACAGGGTAGGCGCTCTGTCTCTTTTTTCTTTACATGTTTAAAGGAGAGCTTTCCAATCTGTGGAGGAGCAGCACCCCTGGGTCAGTTCAATGTAAAAGTGGGATAATTGTTGGCTGCTAGTGCCGGAGGACATTTTTTTAATCGGCTGATACCAGGGCGGCATATAACAGGTCAAATTCAGGTCAACATGTAGAGGGGGCAGTTTTAGATGAAATAGTGGATTGAGATACAGTTTACATAAGTGACTAAGGTATTAAAGCTTAACTCCAGCTAACTGACCATTGTAGGTACCTCTGTCAGTGTTAAATGGTTTGTCTCAACCATCTAACAAACTTTGCTGGACAGGTTGGGCTGTTAAAGAAAATTGAGAAATAACAGACTTAATAACAGAACAGTGGGTAAGTAAACTGTGTTAGTAGGGGCGGGGCGTTGGGATGGCTCAAAAAATTGTGACAGACCGCATCATATATACCATTTTTTATTTTACCTTTAGTTCCACTTCAAGGGTAATGATGGTGGGCATATGTAGGAACAAGCAACAACTGGGATCCTATTGTCTACTGCATTTGGCATATTGTGCTTGGCTTATTAGTTACGTACGTAATGGTGGCCTTATTACTAAATACCTTTTAAGTAAGTTATTTTCAAACACTGCCTATTTGTTAATCTAATTGGGCCTGGAATACAAGTAACAATAACAAATGTATAAATATTTAAAAGTAAGAAAATTCCACATTTAACTTAGATCCTTGACTTATTGATGTGTTTTGACAGAATGTGTCTCCTTTCTAAAATCTCCACTTGCCTCCTTAACACAAACACTTAAAACAGAAATTTGCATGGGCCCAGTGTAATACGTCTCATTGAAGTTGGCAGACAAGAAGGTTACAAACTGAGGTTGATCATGCTATTGGTTTTAAAAAGAAAGATGTAACTGTCATACCTTGTAAGAGGGAAATGAACAGAAGGTAGTGCAAAGCATTAATAATTCCTAAAAGAAACGTAAGGCTGTACTGAGAAAATGAAAAACTTAAAAAAAAACTTCAAAACCTTGCATATAAATGAATTTTAGTTTTCCTAATTCCAAAATAAACATGTCAAACTGTAGATATTGATCTATGAGGCTACACTAGCCACGGTGCTGTTTGATATTCAGATGAGGAATATGTACAAAGTTCTTCTGAACTACTTGTAATTTGTAAAGTCTTCCTTTTATAAAAAGAAGCAGGTCTAATGATAAACTTCTGCATTTTATTAAAGTGCATTCCATTTTTCTGAACACTTGGTTCCTTGGTGCCCCCACAGCATAACGCATTCTTATATTCTAATATATTCTTTTTTTGTCTGGGTATATTTTTCAGAACTGAACAACAGTATAAATGCTGAATTTTATGAACTGAATTATGGTATTTATTTTACCAGAAGAGGAGATGAAATTATGAAATAGCTTTAAATACCTTCAACCTGTGTCTCATAGCATGTGAATGGTTGAATGACTGTATGTAGTAAGACAGGTTTACTAGCATTTGTCTCCCCTGCTCCATCTGCAATTTATGGTGCAATCATGAATGTCAAGGCTCTGCGGGGCCTTAACTCATAATTGAATATTGTTATTTGCTACTGTTGGATAAATTGCTACTGCCTCCTTTAATAGGTAAAATATCTATTCCCCCTATAACTGCAGCATTTATTTCCTATGACAACAGAGGGTCAGTGGGATTAAAATAAACATACTTATAGGACTGTGACTATATAATAGCTTTGTCTTTTCTACCCTAACAGCACACTGTTAGCAAATGACAGCCTTTTACAACCTGTTTCTAATGGATGTCAGGTGGAGGAGCAGCAAGACTGGATATTCTAGAAATACATATTGCATTTGATCTTTTGTAGTGCACTGGCAGGCTAAGCAATACAGGAGTTCTTAAACTTTTTAATACAAGGACCCAAATTAGCAAATATTAACAAAATGTCAGCAAAGCCTAACACAAACAAATGTCAATGAGCATATTACATATTGCAGGCACTTCTCACCATTTCCAGAGGCTTTAGTAAAATAGTAAATTCTGTATTATATTTTCTTTTTCATATTTTCAACTAGCGCATGGGGTCCCTTCACCCTTCCTTGTCTGTATTATTCCCTCTGTGGCTCCCCAATACTTGTCTGTGTTGTCAAATTGGTTTAGTTGTTTCACAGGCTATGAGATGTCTGGTGTCATGGGTGGGGATATTAATTGTGTTTTTATTCCACTGAATACTATCTGTACTACCATTACTGCACAGTTTATAGGCTACATCTGGGATCATGGTAGTATATGTTTTGAAACACATATATATATATAAAATTTGCTTTGTAACTACAATTTTCCTCCTAGACAAGCTAGGTCATGTTTACTACACAGTTATGTGGCAACCCATAGCAAACACTTCCACAACCCAATTTGGATCCTGACCAGATTAAACCTACACTGATACACTGAATATCACATTTGGAGTTGGTAAGCCAACCTTTAAAAGTTGTTTATGTTATTTATAATGTTGATTTCGTCACTTACAATGGATGCAGCTTCTTGATGTTTAAAAGTTTTAGTTTTCTGCAGAATCAGCTGGTCCTTTGAGCAATAGCCCTGATATCCTATTTTAGGGTGGCTTCTTTTCCTTGCAAGGTCCTATGGAGCCATCCTTGTGTGTGCTAGTAAGCTGTGTGTGCCTCTACAAATACACAAACACAGCAAAGCAAGCCTTTCTCTTGCTTCCTGCTCCTCCTTCCTCCCTCTTCCCTTCTCCAAGCTAGTATATGGACAGCTGCTGGAAGCTGCGATGTCCCTTGTGATCTTGTACTAGACAGGAAATGTTTGGGCAAAAATGTAAAGAAATACTATCCTGGACAATGTATGTTAGGTCTGGATTCATTATTGAGAAAAGTTTGAGAGTTCAATACTACTTTAACCACCTGCGGACTGGCCAGTGTATTAAAATGGCCGGTCCGCTGGCGCATTGTTCTGGGAGGACACTTCAGTATGTCCCCCCATGTGCACGTGCAGCCGCGGCTCCCGCTGTCATTACTTATTTGTTTATTATTTTTTAAATAACTAAATAATAAGATTCTTTCTTATTTAACATATTTAGTACCTTGTTATGCCTAATTATTCATAATCATCTCCCTCTAGTTCCTTTTGTGCATTGTTCATATAATTGTTTTTATAATTCATTTTTTATTATTTTGTAGTGTAACAATTAAAGAAAAGCACATACGTAATGTGTTTTGTTTTAAATCTGTAAAATCATTAGTAAATACCTTTGCATTTCTTCGTCATGGAAACATACAGCAGTACCACTTGTTGTTTTAAATGGATCACTTTTCAAAGTTAAATATATGTAAAACTGATAAACTTATGGAAGACAATACTATTAAAAGAAAGCTTTGTTTGTCCTTCCCCCAAATGATCTCACTTCTGCATAATAAGCAATAATAAGGTTATTGGACCCATAACTGAATTGTGAAAATAGCTCTGGTTCCTAACTGGTTAAATATTGTTTTAAAAAGCTGAAACAAGGAATGTTTATATTATTATTAGAATTTACTCACATGTTTTGTGTACTTCACATAAAGAATTTGTTCTTTTTGTAGCGTGATAGTGTGCTCAGTATTGTAGTTGTATTGATTTTCCTGGTTGGCAGGAAAGGTCAGTTATTTGCCATCTCAGACTGTGTTTACTCTCCAGAGAGTATATGCATCATGGCTTTTTGAGTTCATTTGAAACTGTATATTTCTTGGCCAATCAATTTCATGCAGTGTCATGACCCAATTGTATATAACACAGAATTTGGCAAACACTCCAGTATCTTCTCTTGCTAAAATAAAACAGTGTAATGTAAACATTACAGGAAAACTCAGCTAAGCACTGGTTATATATTACACTTGATGCTAATCTATGTGTTTCCCCTCCTGGTGTGTTTTCCATTGAAATCAATGGAAGTGCATCAAAAGTCACATCAACATGACGCCATTATGTGCATTATTAGGCATCGACGTCAGGACAACCTTCAGAAATTACGGGGCCCCTTACACAGCTTTAGGTGAGGAGTTTACATCAGTCTCTGTACAGAGGAGCTTACACTCTAATGCCCCCCCCCACAGTCACATCAGTCTCTGTACAGAGGAGCTTACACTTTAATGTCCCCCCCCACAGTCACATTACCCGCTGGACGCAGGGCTTCGTGACCCGCCGGACACTGGACATGTGCACCGGCAAAAACATTTTTTGTTTCATCTTGTTCATTAGCGGTAGTCTGTACGAATGTTCATTTCCATTTCATGTTCGTATTGTTCGTTTCATTGTAGCAAAGTGACATTAACATTTTTTTTTCTAATTGTCACTTTGCTGCAATGAAAATTCGTCTACAAACGAAAATGTGTACAGACGACCGCTAACGAATTTCGCCCGGAAAATGAGTTTTTCCAAAACGAATCCCACATGTCTACTGGACGCAGGGCTTAGGGTTAGTTCACACCATTAGCAGTGCACTCTGGTCCGATTCTGGCCAGAACGCACTGCCCGCAATGCGGCCGGCTCACATTTTTGCCGGGCTGGAGGGGGTGTGGCGGGGCATTGAAGTGAATGGCACCGTAGTCACGCCCTCCGGCTGCAATGCGATCGCCCGCACGGGATTGCAAGGCACATTGTGCCTGCAGTGTGTTCGGGTGCGGTGCGATCAAAATGGTGCTTGCAGCCCCCTCCAAAATGTGAGCTGGCTGCGATGCAATGCTCCTCCTCCGCTGCAGTGAACTAAGGTCCATGAGTCATCACTTCCTGTAGCACTGTCACAACTGGTCAGCTCGGAGGATTGGATGAGTATAACGTTGCTATTTTCCTTCCTAGACCAAATCAAGCAGTTAACCCTTGGAGTGCAGGACTAGTCCCACTGCAAGGGTTAATAAACGTTTTGTCCGGAGCTCTTCTTTAACTATAACTATATAATATCAATTAGACATGTGCACTGCCAAAAAATTTGTTTAGTTTCGTTTCGTTTTAAATTCGGATTTGTGTTATTTCGTTTTTCAGGATTCGGGTGTGAAAGTCAATTCGGATTCGGACGAAATTCGGTAGCGTTAGTACGAACGTTCGTTTCGGTTTCTGTTCTTATTCGTTTCGTATTCGTTTCGTTCATTTGCAGCAAAAGTGACACTTGAGGGCGAAAAAATATTTTTCTCCTTCTCTAATGTCACTTTGCTCCAACGAACGAAACGAATAAGAAACGAATAAGAACAGAAAACGAAACGAACGTTCGTACTAACGCTACCGAATTTCGGAAATGGAAATTCGGATTCGTTTGCATTCGTTATGTCTGTAATTCAGAATTCGGATACATCCGAATGTCCGAATTTCCGAAAATTCGTCCGAATTTCGATTCGGAAAGAAACGAATCGCACATGTCTAATATCAATAAAACACTGCTCAGCAACAGTTCTTTTACTATAAAAATTTAAGTTAATGGAGGAAAAACATGGCCAGTAGCTACATAGCATAAAGCAGCCTCTTTACCTCTGCCACCTATGGGCATATTGCTTTGTTAATATGTTTTCAAGTAATAAAAAATTCCTATTTTCCATAAATTCTTGATAATCACTCTACCCTCTCTGTATTTGAAGAGACCCTGTCATTTACTAAAACCTTTTCACCAAAGGGCGTACCTGAAAATAAGGGTGGAAGGGGTGGAAGGAGAGATAATTATTCTGCTTTTTCTTAATGCTAGGCCCTTACAGGGATGCCCCTTGTTGAAAAAGTTTTGGTAAATGGCTCTTAAAGGCAAATGTATCAGTCATTTTAAAAGTGAATATCCTGCCTTTTTTTTTACAGCTGCCTTTATTATTTTAAGTGCAAAGTGAGGTGAAGTGAATTGAAATTGTGTTTACTTGAAACTTCCAAGTGTAGGGAAATTCAAATTACTATATACTCAAATGTTCATTTAAAGAGGACTAGTGCTGTGGAATCTGTGCCCAAACAGGCAAGCTGAGAGAAAAGGACAATTCACCAGTTTTTCATGAAAGCTTCCCTTTACTGATTTACCATGCCTTATTCCTTGCTGTGTCTCAGTTTGGAGGTAGCCATCTTGGTAAAGGATAAGGTTTTGCTTCTTTATGTCAGAGCAGTCCTCCTGTTGGCTGCTGGTTTAATGTGGGATATATTCACTCTGTATGTTTGTGTATACCGACTTTCAGCAATAATCTTTCTATTGGACTATTTCAACCCGGAACTGCGAGATCCTGGAGAGGACTTTCATCCCCCTCCAGGGTGATGGGGTTAACCTCGTCTACTCTGAAACACACTCCATTACAATAGAAATATTGTAAACAATTGCTAAAATGGTTTAATGACTGATGGAGGAATAAACAATAAACAGCAAGGAGATGCATGCAGTGCAGTTCCTCAGGTCCAGCTTTCCCTCCAGCAAGTAGAACAGTGAGCAGCGAATTAGTGATTTTACCCAATTAGTGAAACTCCAAATCTCCTTAAACTTTAAATCAGTGGCAGCAGTGACTTAGAAGATCTCACACTGCAGATATGCAGCTTAGAGGCTTAAGGACTGCCTAGGTACTGTAATTGCACTGCTATTTTCTCAGGAGGATTTCAAGACATTAGGCATATGTTTCATAGTACAGCTTAGGTACATTTACGAATTCTGAATGTTTCCTATAACATAACACATCTTCACTTTTCCAGGTCCCCTATAAAGTCTCTGTCCACCAAATTTTGGCAGATGTTGGAGGATCAAACCACCAAAACTGCTGCAACCATCAAAAAGGATGTTCTCCCTGTTAAATCTGTGTTTTACTTTATATTATAAAGAATGCTGAAGAAGAAGCAGGAAAACCCAGTGGTGGACAGGAACACCCAAAAACTCCAATGTAATTAAAAAAGAGCCAGAAACAGGAAACTCCCATTGCTTAAGTCAACAAGAGATATAATAAGACTGCATACTATTCAGCCACTCAGACTCACACTTTTGGATGGACTGGCTTTTTTTTTTAATGCTGTGTTCACATTCTTCCGGGGATGAATAAATAACGAGGAATAGACAGATTGAAATACTTATCTTTCCTACACAAAATGCTGTGCCAGGTTAAAGCTGGCCACATTAACAAGAGCATAATCTGGCCTTATCATTTGGAGAGCAGGTCCACTTTAAAAAAAAAATAGCATTTCTTCTTCACCTGATTGGATGTTTGAAGAAAACACAGGTTCACTTTACTTATCTTCACCTCTCTTGACACTTACATAAATCTGTCTCTAAGTGTTATGTTTGTGTTGAAGTCTTTAAAAAATATAATTCTTTTTTCCATCACAGCTGCACTGTACTGGGCCAGTTACATGTCCAAGTGTTTTTTATTTATATATTTATTTCCTCAGAGGTCAATCTTATTAGCTCCATGTTGACTGGATCAATCTGATGTGCAAATAAATATAAACTATTTTCCTTGCATTACATCACAAAGCCTTAGGCAGACCTGTTTGCTGAGCGCTATCAATCTTGAAGCCATTTACATTGTTACTAAAGGCAATCCTCTGAACTGAGAAAATCTATTTTTGTCAGTGTCATAATTTTTCCTCTTACCCACTGCGTGTCTGTTATTTTTTTATGTTTTTCCAGTAAATTTAGACTGTTCTCAGGAGACTTCTGTATTTACACAAGAATGTATGCATCTGTATTAGCCAAAATGTGCATTCATTTCATATTGCTAATGCTGTGCATGTCAGAAGCTGTTAAACAGAAATGTGACAACTAAATTACTTTTAACCTCCCAGGCCTAGCTACTGTCTCCCATAAACTCTTGCAGATGGTTTGCTAACATGTTTAATTTATTGTTAACATACATAAGTGTTCTTTTGTACATATATTGCAGCTAATTTAAGTAACTTTTGTTACTAAGGTCACACAGTGGCTGACCCTCACCACAGTCCTTGAGAATGGGGATGGGTTTGGCTGCAGGTACCCATTAATGAAATAGGGAGGCCTCCATTGCTAACCGCTTCTTCTGAAAACTCGAGTTGCCTGGCTGTCATGCTGATCCCGTTCTTCAATACTTTCTCAGTCACTGACCTGGAATAAGCATTCAGATCAGGAGCTTTGAGGTCACTCTCCCTTTGGTTGCAGCATGCTTGTCCCAGGTCAAAGACTCAGAAAATATTTAGGTTAGAGGCATCCAGGCAACAGCAATTTCAGAAGAAGGTCAGCAGTAGCAGCCATCATATTTCCCTTCTTTAAATTACTATGTCATGAGAGAAGTATGGGGTTGTCATTGCTGAATTGCATGTGAAAATGCTAGTTCCCTAGCTGTGTGTGTCTTAAGTGCTTCAAACAGGGTTATTCACAAAAGGGTGAAGGGTTTGGAGAAGGCAGGAGAAGTGAACAATCTAGGCCAAAATAGCTGATTTGGAAAAATTCTCCAATTTACCTAACTTTCCAGTTTGGCTATGTTGTCCTAGATTGTTCACTTCACCTGCCTTCTCCAAAATCTTCACCCTTTTGTGAATTACCTTGTGAGTCACAGGGTCAAAAAAGGCATGCTGCAAAGTTTGTTATTTCTATATGTGTTCCTGGTCAGTGACTGAAACAGCTTTAGCATAACAGCAAGGGAACTAGCATTCTGAAAGAGAGAATTTAGCAATAGCGTCCTACATTATTCTTTCAAGATAGGTTCCCTTTAAAGCTGCATTCACATCGATGCACATGACTTTCAGAGATTATATCTGCTACCCCTTAGGGAACATGATGCACCTCCTCCCTTGGGCCTACTCCATATCTTAGGCCTTGACTGACTGTGAAAATGATTTTAGAATGGAAAATAAACATCTGTGACAGGTTGTTCCAGGAACGAGCAAACACTTTATTAGAAGTAGCCTTGGCACCTTGTAGTGTTTGCTGGCTTTACCATTACTTCCAATAAAATGCTCGCTAGTTCCTGGAAAAAGCTGTGAGAGATTGTACACACATGTTGCTGTACATGCATTTTTGCATGCATTCATCCATTTACTGTGGACCCTTAATGTGCTTCCACGCATCCAAAAAAGCACATGGCCCTTTTTCCTTTGTACTACAACACAACACACCTGTCTATAGGTGTATATTTTGCAGTTCATTATGTGTCTCGTGTGTGTGTATCATGTGTTTTTGAGTTATGGACATGCATTGGGGGCCCATTCAAATTTATGGCGGCACCCTCGGAATACATGCACAGTGTGTTTAAGCAAGGCATGCTGAAGCACAGTACAACCTTTTTATGTGCATAGGTATGAATAGGGCCTTAAAGATTAACAGCCTAATAGAATTCATATTGAACATATACAGTTATATAAAGAAATAAACTGTATAAGTCATTTATACAGTACATCAAGAGAGTTTTTTTCTTTTCCCTTCCCTTGCAAGCAATAAATACAGCACTTGATGTAACATGGTAGTAAACAAATAAATACAATAAAATATAAAGAGAAGTGTTTTGATTCCAAATGGAAAATAAAAATGATTTGTGTTAAAGGTTAAATTGTCCCTTAACTATAATGTAACACAATGTAATAGGTTTATTGGAGAGCACTCTGCTCATTTGAATCTAATGCACCATCAGTTCAGTGACAAACTGTATAGATTCTGCTCATTTTTTATTTCTCAGCAGCAATATTTAGACACCAATAACTTCTCCTGGGCAACTGGAGAGAAAATGCATTTGTTTGTTAGAGGACCTACAAATGTGTTTAAAGCTAGAAGCTCATAAAATAGATAAACATTATACCTGAGTATGCTGGAACTACAATTAATCAGAAAAACATATTCCATAACAAATTCTGTTCTCTCTTTTTATATTGCAATGATTTGCTATTCAGTAAAATGCATTCTGAAACAAAATGAAATCATTTTTGTAAGGGTTGTCTGTTTCAATAATAATAAGAAGAACATTTTCAAACAGGATCCTGCATGTGCTATGTTGGTTTTGTTGTTACATTCTTGTAGTTCTATGCACCAGGTAGGTCTAGGCACCAGAAATCAGGGCAAAATCTGCCTTAACTCCCCTCTCACCAGAACCTTAAAAGTTATCCTAATTTTTAAATTACAAATAAAATGTTTCACTACCTGGCACTAATCACTTAAAGGTTACTATACAACACAGTGCATAGATGGGCTTGTTGGTTAACATGTGCTCCTATGTCACATGTATTGCTTTGCTTCCCAATGAGCCCAATGAGCATGCTAAAATTCAGAGGTGTGAATGGGGCCTTATAGAACTCCGAAGCGAAAACACAGCAGTGACCTATCCTTTAGCAGAGAACACAGTATGAGCTTTAAACCAGACAAAGGAAACAGCAGTAACAACTGATTAGTACATTCTATGGCTTCAGCACATGTAGCAACTTCTTTTTTGCAGGTCCCATGCTTACCTAAAGTGACAAAACAGGATAGGATTCCCTTTAGCTAACCCATAGTGCACTGTGAATTCTTTGCTATTAATTAACTTATATTGAAACAAAAGTTTAGTATATTCCAGCTTACCAGTTCTCATATGTGCTGTATTTGTTTTTTTCCAGGCTTTTTTCCCTTTATTTTCACCTGGTGATCCTGCCAGTAACACAATAACTTTCCTAGGGTGAAAACACTCGCTAAATGCATTATATGTGTAGCGGATCAAAGTAATCATCCTAGGGAAGGACTACAGAGTACCTCCCCCTCTCTTCTTCTTCATAACATAAGGATGAGGTGTTTTATAGTCCATAAACATAGCTGAGATCAATACAAACTAATAGGAGTGCAGCAGAGTAGAGATCACAAGGAGTTATCAGCTCACATGATTACTGGTAGGATCAACAGATATGTTTTTGCACCTATTGAACAGATATAACAAAACACTATCAATTATATGTTTTAGAGACCAAAAGAGATCAAATGAAAGAAGGTCATTGTTAGGGTTTTAAGTGCTTAAAATGATCTGGTAGATTCACAATCAAAGTAAATCTGAATGTAGCTTGGACTAGCTTGATTGCCATAGTCTTGCCCTTGCCTTTGGTATGATTGTGAGTATAAGTTGGTTTAGAGGAAGAGATGGAAAGAAGTTACTTGAACTAACTTTACTGCAAATTTTAAACTTCCTATAATATTGTTTCTGAACTCGAAAATAATTACAAAATGTATTTGTTTTTTTTAATCTTACCCTCCTGTTCCTCTCTACGAGACTGTCCCATGAAGAAATGGGAGTGGAGAGGTCCCAGGCAGGGCTTCTTTGTGCATTGTTTTTCTGGAACAATATTGTTTTATAGAATGCTGAGATTATTTGTGTGCAGCAGGTTTATCATTGTGGATTTGCCTAAGGGATCGTAGACAATCTTCATCTGAAACTGTGATCCTCGTGTCTGGGCACTTGTGTGCAGCAACTTTTCCTTTGTGTGTACTGAGCAATAGGGAGTGAAGCAGTGAAAGTGCAGAAGCCGTTCAACTCCGATTTAACATCTGGATTGGCTGAGCCGAAGCTCCGGCAGTTCACTCGCTGCCGTTCACCCCTATTCTCATAGATCCCGAACGGCAGTGAGTGAATAGGCGGCTCGACTATTCTGCTTGCTACCTCCGAGGTTGCAAGCAGAATACCTCTTTCTCAAAAGCCCTGGGCCATTGATTGTGGGAGTCTGCGGACAGGGGGGCTCTTTTGCATCGGGGTACCCCTTTAATGCACCCCCTTGTGAATAAATAAGGGGTACTTGCACCCCTACCCATTCACTAAAGGGTTAAATAAAAGCTAAATAAAAAAACCAGACTTTAATAAAAAATCCTTTAATTGAAATAAAAACACAACAAAGTCCTTTATTAAACCCCCCCCCCAAAAAAATGGATCCACTGATGTAATCCAGGGTCAATCATGACGCCCAGCATTGTCCACAACGACGACTTGGCGACTAAAACAAAAAATTTAAATAAAAATGGCACCCACCGACCCAACCCCACACAACAAACTCCTGCTGCAAAATGAAGAATTTGACAGATGCCGGCAAAATATAAACAATTGGGCAGATGTGTTAAATGACACACATTTACTTTTGTTTACATGCTTTTATGTGCGTTTAGATGCATTTGGTACCAAAGCCTAGCATCAAGTCATGATCACATGCATTTACACACGTTTACATGCTTTTAGACGTTAAAACTAGGGATGCACCGATACCACTTTTTTAAGACCGAGTACGAGTACCCATACTTTTGATCAAGTACTCACAGATACCAATTACCGATACTTTTTCTTAAAGGGACAGGTAAAAAATTTTTCTAAAGCAATACAAACTAATGCCTTAAGGTCACTTTCTTAATATTATGATTCATGAGATGACGAGGGAGCATGACGCCGGCTTCCCGGCCAATCAGAATGCCGGGCAGCGCGTCATTACATGGCGCCCGGCTTCTGGATTTGCTAGCTTCCTGACCAATCGGGAAGCCGGGCAGCACGTCATTGCACGCTACCCGGCTTCCTGGCGAGAGAGCATGGAGCCATTTCCTGGCCAATCAGGAAACTGGGCAGCGTGTAATGATGCGCTGACCGGCTTCCTGATACAGGAAGTACTCGTGCTAGGTATCGGAGCATTTGGGCGAGTACAAGTACTCACCCAAATACTCGGTATCGGCACTGATACCGATACTAGTATCGGTATCGATGCATCCCTAGTTAAAACAAAAAAAAAAAAAGCATCTAAATGCAACATGTGAATAGATTCATTGGAAATCATTAGAAAAGCTAATTCCCATTCAATCACACCTAGTGTGTCTGTAGCCTAGATCTTTCACTGTTCTAACCTTACTAATGTAAAATTGTTTGGTTGCTGGTGGTTACTGCATTTCAGATTGGATTGCACTTCAGATTTTGCCTAAAAATGGTAAAGAATGCTATACTTCTAAACAGGCTAAGCCTAACAGCCCTCACCATAATAAGTATACCTCCATGTTTATACTTCTGCTCAGACAATGACCCAGTGCAGTGCAGGAGCAGGAGTAGAAATTATAAGCATCTTTTTTTTTATAGCTTTCCCCCACCCTCACCTTTCTCTTTTTAGATTATATCTATTTGCTTTACATCATTGTGGCGCCATCATTTTGGTCTTTACAGCATGTTTTTTGACCTTGTAACCTCAGACATTTTCTTATATGTGTATTGTGATGATGTTTGTTTGTTTTCTAAGGAATTGGCTTTTACTAACTAGACCCCCAACTGTGAGCAATAATAAGTTTCCAAGTGCATAATTGCATGTCGTTACATTTGCAGACATCAACATCTTCCTACTCATATTGCCTTCCCATTCACATATTGCCTATTCGTTTTATCACTTTGGAATGTCTTATGATCAGATATTTGCAAAATGTTGACTTGTTATTAGACTGAAATAGCATGTTGTTAAAATTCACCCATCACATGAACCTTATGGTGCGTCATTTTAGAAGTGCGTAAGTGCCAGAAGTTCTACTGAAACAGAGATATTTTAAAACATATCTAGAATCAGTATTGTGTTTTGAATGTATCACTGTAGTAATGATCTTGTTAGCCAGGCTGCACTAAAAAAGATATTTTGATATTACCAAATAAATGCTTTCGTCCAGTCAAATAGAGAGGACATAGCCTACATGCCTTGTTATTCTAACTTGACTCCTTCCATTCATTTCCTGCAACTTTTATTTGCAGGTATCCTTGTCTTCTGAATGTTGCTGAATCGGTCTGTGAAAGTGGCAGGCTATTGTGCTTGCTTCTGTGTCTGAATCACTTTAAGTATATGTAAACCCTAACCATAATCTTCCCTTATTTCTTCTCTTTTGGTTTGTTAAATTTACCATTCATTTTGTTATATATGTCTTATAAGCAGGGGCGGACTGACAACACATAGGGCCCCCAGGCAGTACAAGTTTATGGGGCCCCCTTGTGCTCTGCCCATATACAAGACCCACCCACAAGCCCCGCCTGTATAAACCTTCTTGTGATACAGAAATGATTTCTCCTCGGTTTTTTTAAAATATGGGCCAATTTTTAGATGCATTTGGTACCAAAGCCTAGCATCAAGTCATGATCACATGCATTTACACACGTTTACATGCTTTTAGACGTTAAAACTAGGGATGCACCGATACCACTTTTTTAAGACCGAGTACGAGTACCCATACTTTTGATCAAGTACTCACAGATACCAATTACCGATACTTTTTCTTAAAGGGACAGGTAAAAAATTTTTCTAAAGCAATACAAACTAATGCCTTAAGGTCACTTTCTTAATATTATGATTCATGAGATGACGAGGGAGCATGACGCCGGCTTCCCGGCCAATCAGAATGCCGGGCAGCGCGTCATTACATGGCGCCCGGCTTCTGGATTTGCTAGCTTCCTGACCAATCGGGAAGCCGGGCAGCACGTCATTGCACGCTACCCGGCTTCCTGGCGAGAGAGCATGGAGCCATTTCCTGGCCAATCAGGAAACTGGGCAGCGTGTAATGATGCGCTGACCGGCTTCCTGATACAGGAAGTACTCGTGCTAGGTATCGGAGCATTTGGGCGAGTACAAGTACTCACCCAAATACTCGGTATCGGCACTGATACCGATACTAGTATCGGTATCGATGCATCCCTAGTTAAAACAAAAAAAAAAAAAGCATCTAAATGCAACATGTGAATAGATTCATTGGAAATCATTAGAAAAGCTAATTCCCATTCAATCACACCTAGTGTGTCTGTAGCCTAGATCTTTCACTGTTCTAACCTTACTAATGTAAAATTGTTTGGTTGCTGGTGGTTACTGCATTTCAGATTGGATTGCACTTCAGATTTTGCCTAAAAATGGTAAAGAATGCTATACTTCTAAACAGGCTAAGCCTAACAGCCCTCACCATAATAAGTATACCTCCATGTTTATACTTCTGCTCAGACAATGACCCAGTGCAGTGCAGGAGCAGGAGTAGAAATTATAAGCATCTTTTTTTTTATAGCTTTCCCCCACCCTCACCTTTCTCTTTTTAGATTATATCTATTTGCTTTACATCATTGTGGCGCCATCATTTTGGTCTTTACAGCATGTTTTTTGACCTTGTAACCTCAGACATTTTCTTATATGTGTATTGTGATGATGTTTGTTTGTTTTCTAAGGAATTGGCTTTTACTAACTAGACCCCCAACTGTGAGCAATAATAAGTTTCCAAGTGCATAATTGCATGTCGTTACATTTGCAGACATCAACATCTTCCTACTCATATTGCCTTCCCATTCACATATTGCCTATTCGTTTTATCACTTTGGAATGTCTTATGATCAGATATTTGCAAAATGTTGACTTGTTATTAGACTGAAATAGCATGTTGTTAAAATTCACCCATCACATGAACCTTATGGTGCGTCATTTTAGAAGTGCGTAAGTGCCAGAAGTTCTACTGAAACAGAGATATTTTAAAACATATCTAGAATCAGTATTGTGTTTTGAATGTATCACTGTAGTAATGATCTTGTTAGCCAGGCTGCACTAAAAAAGATATTTTGATATTACCAAATAAATGCTTTCGTCCAGTCAAATAGAGAGGACATAGCCTACATGCCTTGTTATTCTAACTTGACTCCTTCCATTCATTTCCTGCAACTTTTATTTGCAGGTATCCTTGTCTTCTGAATGTTGCTGAATCGGTCTGTGAAAGTGGCAGGCTATTGTGCTTGCTTCTGTGTCTGAATCACTTTAAGTATATGTAAACCCTAACCATAATCTTCCCTTATTTCTTCTCTTTTGGTTTGTTAAATTTACCATTCATTTTGTTATATATGTCTTATAAGCAGGGGCGGACTGACAACACATAGGGCCCCCAGGCAGTACAAGTTTATGGGGCCCCCTTGTGCTCTGCCCATATACAAGACCCACCCACAAGCCCCGCCTGTATAAACCTTCTTGTGATACAGAAATGATTTCTCCTCGGTTTTTTTAAAATAATGGGCCAATTCACTAAAAGTTGAATTGCCGGGGAATTGGTAGGAGAATGTAAAAATCTAGACCAATATAGGCGATTTATAAAGTAAGCTAAATGGTAGAATGCACAGCAGACCTCAGACCAGAACCATTACACGGCAGACCTCAGACAAGAAACAATATACGGCAGACCTCAGACAAGAAACAATATATGGCAGACCTTAGACCAGAATCAATACACGGCAGACCTCAGACCAGAACCAATACACGGCAGACCTCAGACCAGAACCAATACAGGGTAGACTGGCCAGTTAGAATGACACATACACAACAACATCTCTGGGATTGGCCATCACACAGTCTGATCCCTGTGGGATGTCACACACACACATGCATTAATGGGCAGCTCATACCATACCAGCACACAGGTGAGTGCTCACTAGGGCTGCAGCTAACAATTATTTTCAAAATCATTTAGTTGGCCAATTATTAAGTTCAATTGATCAGTTAATCAGATTTTTTAAAACATTGTTTTAAACATGGCTCCAGTGATGGACTACTAGTTTGTATGGAGATTGGAGTCCATCACGGGAACAAACTTGGAGTGGTGGAAGTTAACAAAAAAGTGTGGTGTGCAATATAGTGAAATGGAAAGTGTAAACTTATACAACAATTAATGCAGAATGGCACCGGCTATAGAGGACTACAAAACCCAGCAATACATTATACAGCGCAATACAGAATACCACCAGCTATAGGGGAATACAATACATCTCAGCAATAGTACAATATTGCTGGTGGTATTCTGTATTTCGCTGTATAATGTACTATTGCTGAGATTTGTATTAGCTATAGCTGGTAGTATTCTTCAATGTGCTCTATAGAGGAATACAACAAATCCCAGCAATAGTATATTATACAGCGCAATGCAGAATACCACCAGCTATAGAGGAATACAACAAATCCCAGCAATACAATATACATACAGGGTATAATGTATTGCTGGGACTTGTATTCCTCTATAACTGATGGTACATTGTGCTGTATAATATACAGTGCAGTGTACCATCAGCTATAGAGGAATACAAATCCCACTATTTCAGCAATACATTAATACATTAATACAGTGAATTTTTCCATGTGGGGGAAAGTGCAGGCTTACCTGAGCAGTCTCCCAGCAACTTTCTTCTGAGATCGTGGGCATGTCTGTCGGCGGCTGCTGTCCCCCCCACACCTGCTCCTCCTTGCTTCATCTTCTCTCTGCATCCCTGTGCCGTCTCCCTGTGCTGTTTGTGGATGCGGGCAGGCGGCTCTGGCAGCGGCGAGCAGGTCTGAGTGCTGATTGAGGTGGGGAGAAGCGACGTGCAGCGAGCGGCATGTGTGGAGTGCCGGGCAGGGCAACTAATCGTGGCCTGGATTCGAAGCAGGGACCCCCAGTGCTACAAGACAGAAGTGCTAACCACTACACCACTGTGCTACTTAGACTAAACAAAAACCTTTTGGATAAATGCACCTTAAGGGTTTGTTCACACCATAAGCTGTGCGTTCCGGTCCGATTCTGCCCGCATTGTGGCCGGCTCACTTTTTTGCCGGGCTGGAGGGGCGCCCGCATGGGATCGCAAGGCACATTGTGCCTGCAGTGCGTTCAGTTGCGGTGCGAAATGCTGCAAGCACGGTGCCATTCACTTCAATGGCACTGCTTATGGTGTGAACAAACCCTAAGGGGAATTGCAATAAATTCTCCAGCTACTGACACTCCCAGAAACATGTCCACAGAGACAGAATCACTACCATACTGACACATTCAGAAACATGTCTGCAGAGACAGAATAAGTACTGTACTGACACAACTAGAAACAATTGCGCATAGATTGATTCTGTACCATACTGACACAACCAGAGACATGTCTGCAGAGACAGAATCAGTACTGTACTGACACAACCAGAAACATGTCTGCCGAGACAGAATCAGTACCATACTGACACAGCCAGAAGCATGTTGGCAGAAATGTCAGTAGCAAACTGACACAACCAAAAGCATGGCTGCAGAGACAGAATCAGTACCCTACTGACACAACCAGAAACATGTCTGCAGAGACAGAATCAGTACCGTACTGACACAACCAGAAACATGAAACATGTCAACAGAGACAGAATCAGTACTGTACTAACACAACCAGAAACATGTTTACAGAGACAGAATCAGTACTGTACTGACACATCCAGAAACATTTTCATAGAAAAGGGACAAGTACTGTACTGTACCAACCAGAGACATGCTTACAACAATGGAATAAGTACTGTACTACACTGGAACAAGCATGCAGAATGGGATTTCAAACTTCAGATTTCATTGCTTTTGCTCCAGGTAAGTGTCTCACTAGGTAATAAAGCAAGGATGATGGTAACAGTACAAAGGCCTGTGCCTTTAAAAACAAGTCAGCAGTGGCAACAAGATTTAGAATTTGCTGTTGTACAACATAATAAAAATTACAGGGCTCCCTCACCATATAGCAATACTGTAAACAGAATTAGAAATGTACCCATGCCTGGTATGCAGACATAAAATAAGGAAAATAAACATAACACTTTTATAATGTCTGTTTTTCAGCTTCGTTTTTAGGACAAATATAGCTAGAAGGTTGGTCTTTGTAAAATTTTCACAAGCAACTTTTCAACATTTTAGTTGATTATATGGTAGGGTCAGAAAGAGTTCTTGCATCAAATATTTAAGTTACAACTCAAAAAGCCATCCAGTATAGGAGAATCACTTTATCTTGTACACCATTTAAACATCAAAAAGGTAATGCCGTAGTGAAGGATAGTCATTAAAACTCAAATTACAGAAAGAACATTTGAGTGGTGCACTTAAATGCATTCAGCAGAATATAATAGCTCAGTAGTCGAACGTGTGAGTGTGAAAAACATATGCCAGTAATCATGTTTTTTTGTGATATTTGCAGATGGCTACCTTAATTATTAAAGATCTTTGAAAGTACAAATCAGTAGAACTTCCTTTAGGTTAGAAGCACATCTGAGGGTGTGTTTACAAAGGTTTTGCTGGTATATTTACTATTTGCCAAACATTTTCTAACATTTTCACAGCGGTAATATTTGCTGTACTTATCAAGCACATTTGACAACATATGCACTGAAAAGAAAAAAACAAATAACCAACATATCCTATTCAAATGTAAAATGCAGTTTTTAATACTGTGAATGTAATGTGTTATGAACATTTACTAAACACATTTGGGGGAATTTATCAAAACTGGTGCAGACAGAATCAGTAGCAGTTGCCTATGTCAACCAATCAGCTTCTCTCTTCAGTTTGTTCAGTTAAGATTTGAAAATGAGTGAGAGAAGCTGCTTGGTTGCCATGCACAGCTGCTCCAGATTTTGTCTGCTCCAGTTTTGATAAATTCCCTTCATTATATTTTCAGGACTTGCATGACAAATCATTTATTTCTATATTGAAAATAAAATGATTTTCTGTGGGAAATACTGAATATGTGTCATAAAGATATAATCAGTGTTTACGGAGTTAATTTACCTAAAGTGACATGTATAGAGATTTGTATTTTTTGAATACATGTTTTCTTTCTCTTTCT
>NW_017306942.1:80669-102393 GCF_000935625.1 Nanorana parkeri | reverse complement strand
ATGGACCAGTAGAATTTAATTTGAAAATATTTGCTTTTGTTGGTATATTTGCTCAATTTTCCAATAGTCAGTGGGGTCAAATCTATATTATTTTTGACTGTTGTAATGAAAAAAATCGAAGGTGCAGAATGGAAAATGTTTCTTGAAACAATGAATTTTCAGCAGTGAATGTGGTTTTATTCAGGAAACTCATTCATTTCATTCCAAAATTGAATGTTAAAATCAAGCAAACGTTTGAAGGACATTCATAAGTCTTTGATGGCATTATCAAATGTGCTTTCAAGACTTTTATATGAATGTTCGCAGGGGCGTTGCTAGGATTGTAAAAGACCAGAGTCACATGTAGGCACTCATTGGAGAAGCATGAAGCCACGCTGAATGGTGGGTGTGGTGAAATTGTATTAACAGTGGTAGGGGCTCAAAGTAGCATGGTTTAAAGTGACACTAAACTCAGGAGTTAAATCTTAAAAATGCATTCAAGTATCTTAACTATTTAAAAAATTTATCTTATTTGTGCATCACTCAGCTGTAGATCCTCAAATCATCTCTGAATTTGTGCTGACTTTGTCCTTTCTTCCGGATCGTGGCTTAATTTTTTCCCTATGGTCCCTGTGTGTGTTGTAGCCACCGCTCCAATCTCACTCCCATGGTAAACTATGGGGTCTATTCACGAAGCTGCAGAAGGATCTAGCCATAGCTTCGGCCCATCCTTCGGCTAGCTTTGGCCCCAGGACCCCTTCGGTTCAATAGAACAGAAGGGGTGCTGTACGGGCTATTCACTATTCACCGACCGGCTCAGTCGAGCCGAACACATATGCATCGGCTCGGCTGAGCTGCGCTGAAAGACGATTGGCCGGCCGAAAGCCTGCTTCTAATAGCAGGGCGGAGCAAGCCGTGATTTTACGGCTGGCTCTGGCCATTTGCAGAGAGATCAACGTCCCTGGTTACCTGCTAACCAGGAACACTGATCTCCAAACAGCAAACTCTCCCTGGCACTCCGGGAGTCTCCTGCTCCCGGCCGCCAAGGAGAGAAACACTGCTGTTTCTTTTTTTATTTATTCTGACACGGAGCTGTCAGAATAGAAAAAAAACAAAAAACATTTTTGCCCATTGGAATGCATTGCTAGATTCCTATTGGCTATTTCAATTTACAATAGCCAATAGTAAACTAGCATTGTACGCGCCCTCTGCTGCAGTTCTCCATCAGGTCCATCAGCAGAGGGCGGGTACAATGCTAGTTTACTATTGGCTATTGCAAATTAAAATAGCCAATAGGAATCTAGCAATGCATTCCAATGGGCAAAAACGTCTTTTTTTTCTATTCTGACAAGATAAATCAGTGTTTCTCTCCTGGGCGGCCGGGAGCGGACATCTGAAGTGAATAGCCGAACAGTGTTCGGCTCACTTCACTTGGGGTCGGCTGTTCACTCGGCTGCCCTCGGCAGCTTAGTGAATAGACCCATATATGTTTTACAGTATATTTGCTGAAGGGAAAGATCTCCCAGTTGTTTTCTTATTTGTTTTGCAATATTTCACTGTAAACTGTACTGGAGCTGTAAACTAAATAATATAATCTATATTTCATATGTTTATTTAGTATTACTGCAAGACACCTAGCTGCCCAGAGATTGCACTACTGGCATATTGTCATGTATAACAACAGGTTACAGACTGCTAACCTACATGCTAGCTCCATCCAGTTAGGTCCTTGCATAGTGAATTGTGTTACCACCGTTCATCCATTTTGGGTTCTTACATCTAGACAGATCGGCAACAGTTTTCTGTACTGGAAGTGAGGTCAGTTCTAGGGGGAACCAAGACAGAGTGGGAAAACTATAAAATGCAGTTTCTAACTCCAGCCCCAGCGTTCTGTTTACAGGTATGACTGTTTGTTAGTGTGCCGCTAGGGTTAGCTAGTTGAATAGGGTAGGAGGGTGGAGCAAAAAACAGTTGGTCTAGGCAGCAGAAGGTATAACTACACCCTGTAGATAAATTAATAGTGTTACACAGAAACGCAAAATATAATTTTCATGCCCAATTCTTTGACTCTCATATAATAATTGTAGCAAATGTGTTGACTGAACAAGACACAGAATCAAACTCCTTGTACAACTCTAATATTTGTATACACCCACTGTATGGTGATACTACAAAGGTGCACTGCTCTTTTTATGGGGTTCTATTAAGAAAGTTGTAACTATCTCATAAGCCAAAGGTTAGACTGAATGTCACGCAATGTTGCAGAGTTGTTGCTCTCCTAATCATTCTTGCTGAGTGCTTGTTTGCTGTAAGACAATCTAAAAAGTTAATTAACAATACAATGTTTTTCTTTACCCCTTTGCTCTCAAAAGAAACTACTCTATTAAGCCTTCCTTTTTGTCCTGACACCTTTATTAGCAATAAAAAAAATGTCATATGAAATGCATTGTCAAAGAATGAAAGAATGACTTAAATACTCTGTTATTATTTTTGTTGCATTCACACAGAATGACATGGCCACAGTGCTACTGTCTATTGCAACAAAAGGGGCTATTTTGTGCTAAGCACAATAGGCTTTTTTTTGCCTTTTGAAGTTTCAATTCACAGATGTGAGCTGTTGTCAAACTGATACAATATCGCTAGCCTTGGGTTTCCCAAGCAAGCCAAACAGAAATCATTGGAGTAACAGAATGGATGTAATTGTTTTCTGCTAAATAAACATGGTAAATTTTAATTGAAATCCCAGGGGAATAATTATCTGCCTGTGGCACCTTGCGTAAAGCAATAAGTGTCTTTTTATTTTCCAACATAAAAAATCCCTAAAATAATGATTTTTTTTTAAGGTAAAATTCAAAACTTTTACCAAAGAATCCTACTTTTCTAGACAGTAAAACAGACAATTTGTTGGAACGTTTTCTTTCTCCTACAAACCCTCTCTATATTTTTGATTAAGAAAATTTAGATGCCATGCACTAGCTGACAATGGCATACCCAAGCATGATTGTAAGGCATACTGTATGTGTGTGTGTTTGACAGCATTGAAAGAAATTCAATGGATGATCATTTTCTAACTCATGCCAGGTGAATCGGTTTAGTAGCACTGCCCTTTTTATATTATGTTGTCAAAAAAAAAGAAAAAAAACTCTCCCGGGCGCTCTGGGAGCCTCCCGCTTCTGGCCGCCCAGGAGAGAAGCACTGATGTGTCTTTTTTTTTTCTTTCTTCTGACACGATCGATGTCAGAATAGAAAAAAAAAAGAAAATTTCACATTAAAAAGCATTGGGACATTACTATTGGCTATTTCAAGTTGCAATAGCCAATAGTAAACTAGCATTGTTCCTGCCCTCTGCCGATGGACCTGATGGGGAACTGCAGCAGTTCTCAGCTGAGCAGCTTGGCCATGATCGGGAGCTGTACAGGCTATTGTGAATAGCCCGTACACACCCCTTCGGTTCTACTGAACCGAAGGGGTCCTGGGGCCGAAGCTAGCCGAAGGATCGGCCGAAGCTACGGCCAGATCCTTCGGCAGCTTCGTGAATAGACCCCATAGCATAATTTAAAAAGATAATATTACACACTGTTTCTGTCACCAAGAAACAGAAGACCGCTGTACCATTTAAGTTGCTTGTGTATATGAGTAAATACAACTTTTTGTATGTGCTGTATAATTTTAAGGGGGTTAAGTTGTTAAATAAGCCTGTGATATATGCATATGTATCCAGGTTTCTCCAGGAGCCTATATTTGTGCTATGGAAACAGGCAAACAGAGTGGGCATACACAGAACTAAAATAGACTCCATCATTGGAATAACCAAGTAGAGCAAGGGTCCCCAATCCCCGGGCCATGGACTGGTATCGGTCCATAGTCTGTTAGGAACTGGGCTGCAACCGCCGGCAGTCTCCTCGGCCAGGACTGGATTAACATAGGGGAACGTGGAACTCCCGCTCCAAGCCCACCCCTGCAATTAGACCCAGCTGGCCCAAATCGCCTCGGTATGTCCAGTGGCAATCTGGGCCAGCTACAATCAAGCAAAGGCGGTTCTGTAATCAGACATATTTGGGGGCCGCTCAGTGGAGGCTCTTGGCCATCTGATTAGAGTTCCGCATCTGCTGCACCCGCAGCCACCAGTGAGGCTCTCTGGACCCCTGGTGAGAGCCCACACTGGCCACCCACCTGAGAGCAGGAAAACAAGCTCAGGGCTCCCACTGATTCTGCATTATGGTGAGTTGTATCATTATGTCATTATATGTTACAATATAATAACATTCTCATTACTGATTCAAGTTCACAATAAATGCACTGGAATCATCCCGCAACCATCAACCCCCCCTGGTCCATGGAAAAAGTTTCTTCCACAAAACTGGTCCCTGGTGCCAAAATGGTTGGGAACGCAGTGTCTGCCCTCCTTACATTTTTCACAGCATGATGTTACTCATGATAGCACAGGTGTAGTTTGATTCTCAAAGAAAAGAGTCCTCGATAAGTCTAAAGCCAGTAACCAGTTTAATGGTACCTACATATACACACAATATTAAACAAATGTACATGAATTGTATTTCCTGCATGCACAGGAGAGCATTTTAAATTTTCACAAGTCTGTTCTATAGTTAGTTATGGTATTATATAAAGGGATTAGCTCCTAAAGAAAGCTTTGATTCATCCCTGCCTACCCTTTCTACAACTGTTCAGACAAGATATCCATTATTTGTTGAGTCGGACACTGCATAGATTTGCATTGTAAGAAGGTGCAATAAAGCACAGCCATTGTGTAGCACTGCAAAGCAGTGAGCAGTATCCACATACATAAGGAGCAATCAATGTCCTCATGAGGTGTTTAAAGCAAGCTGATTTCTTTTACATGCATATCTGAAGATTAATAAAACAATAAAATATTAATTCCATGTTGTTTCTGCTTACATGACTGTCTTTTTATGATATTCCCAGGAATTAAAAGCATTGATTAGCTAACAAGTTCCATTGTTGGTCATAGACACTACATGGTGGTGGGACCTGCCACACAACCTTGTTTATCAGTAAGTGCAGAGCATTCATTTCAGTGTACTGTAAGCATCTGGCTCCCATCTGGGCGACAAAAGGCACATCCTGCAAAAAATTAATGTAAGTGTATATGAATCTGTTGCAGAATTACCTCAGATATCATTTTGTGTAGTCATTAGTGGAATGTATGCATTACTCAGCAGACACCCAACCTTATTTTAGAAGAGATATACCCATTACATTTTTTCTTTTTTTTTCGGGGTGTTTGCTGATTTCTTTTCAAAAAGATTTTTATTAGGTTTTTTTAACATCGTCAAGGTAAGTTGTTACATCGGTACAATAATGTCTAAAAAAAAGTACACATATGACATCAAGTAAAGTACAATAGGAATTGGTCTTCCAGTAATAGCGCTGGTTACATTCAAAAGATATGCACAAATAAAATATAATATCACTAGGACACTAACTGCTTATAACTAACTGCTATAACATTATATGGAAGAACAAAAAAACAAAACAAAACAAAAAACAAAAACAAAAAAGGAACAATTTATCCGAGTAATAGTGAGGATAACTCAACGGGGGGAATAATAGAGATTGGGGTAGAGAGAGGGGGGGAATCGGTAAGGGTGGGGTGAGCGCTTGCATGTACTATTAATGGAAATATTACCAAAAAAAGTTTAAAGCCAGTTCGGAGACAATTTGTGTTAAAGGGTGACCAATTGATGATCAAATGACGGGGGTAGGAAATGGGTAACCCACGGTTCCCAAAGTCTTTCAAATTTAGACATTGTGTCGTGAAGGCGGGCAGTACGTTTTTCGTTATAGAATGTCCAATGTATTTTATTTCTAGTTTCTGATATCGACAGGGAGTCAGACAACCATGCTCTGGCTTTAGTATGTTTGGCTGTGGACAACACGTATAGTATTAGCTTAAATTGCAAGGTGGTGAGGCCTGTTGGCCTAACGTTAAGAAGTGCTTCTTGGGGATTTGGTGCTATATGTCTATCGATTAATATGGAGATAATCTTGTATATTTTGCGCCAAAAGGCAGCGACTATCGGGCATGACCACCACATGTGCAGATATGTACCACTAACCTGGCAGCCTCTGGTACATAGGCCGTCTTGGGCTGGCATAAAGTGTGCTAGCTGGATGGGGACTCTGTACCATCTAAGAAGTACCTTGTAATTGGCTTCAAGGATCAACGCATTTCTAGAGCACGACTTAGTACTTTCCCATATTTGGGACCAGATTTCGTCATCAAGCGTGCGGTTGAGATCTGCGTGCCAGCGGTCCATGTACACATGTCGGGGTGGGCCCGTGCCCGATATTAAGGAAGAGTAAAGTTGTGAGATCAGTCCTGGAGTGTGGGGATCTCTGTTACAAATTTGTTCAAAGGTTGTCATTGGAGAGGAGGTTGTTGGGAATTTTATTTGAGATTAGATAAAATGTTTTATTTGGAGGTATCTAAATAATTCGTTGGAGGGTAAGTTATTTTTTGATTGTAGGATGGGATAGGGAATGACTCCCTGGCTATCAACTAATTTGTGTAACAATGTTAGTTGATTGGTGGCCCAAACTCGGAAAGAAGACGGGGATTCAAGGCCTGGGACAAAAGAGGGGTTTCGAAGAAATGATAACAGGGGTAGGTGCGGAGAGATAAGGCCACTAGAATATTTTACTGAGTCCCATATCCTGAGGGAGAGACGAGTGATTGGGTTAGTGATGAAAGATCTATCGGTAGGTCGTACCCATAGGAGGTTGTCGATAGTAATTGGATCACAGTCCATCGCCTCAATGGAGACCCAAAGAGGTGACTCCACCGAGGCGTGGTATTTGGAGATGGCAGCAATTTGTGCAGCATAGAAGTATTTTTGGAGGTTTGGGACTCCTAGGCCTCCTGTTGCCCTGTTTTGATACATAACCGACCTGGGAAGGCGAGATTTCTTATTAGACCATATGAAGTTGAAAATTCTATTTTGCATCACCCTCAGGATATGGGAAGGTATTGGAACTGGGAGGACTCGAAAGGGATATAAAAGTTTCGGGAGGAGGGTCATTTTGATTGCGGCAATTGTTCCTAACCAGGAAAGGGGATAGGTATTCCAGATTTTCAACATATTAGTGAGTTTTGTGATCAATGCTGGGTAGTTTGCTGCATAGAGAGTGGGGAGGGAGGAAGTAAGGTGGATTCCAAGATATGTGAGTGAAGTTGTTTCCCATTGAAAGGGGAAATTTGCCTCCAGTGATGGTGTCAGGTGGGTCGGTAAGGAGATATTGAGTATTTTGGATTTGGTTGGGTTAATGGACAATCCTGATAGGTCTTTAAATGTTTTTAGAAGAGGCATCAAATTGGGGAGGGAAATGTGTGGTTTAGTGATGTAAAGTAGAATATCATCAGCGAAGAGACAAAGCTTATGTTGTTGCCCTGCCACCGAAATGCCCATGACGTCTGGGTGTGCACGAATGAGCGCCGCTAGGGGTTCAATGGCTAGGGCAAATAGGAGAGGGGATAGTGGGCATCCCTGGTGTGTTCCTCTTTGGATTTGGAAAGATGAGGATTTATAGCCTGCGTATTTTACTGATGCTATTGGTTGCAAATAGAGTGTGGAGATCTAGGTACAGAATCCCTTGCCAAATCCCCAACGACTCAATACTTCAAGTAAGTAGGACCAGGGCAGAGAATCAAATGCTTTATGCATGTCTAATGATAGTAGTATTGCTGGGATATTACGTTTTCTAAAAAGTCTTAGATAGAAGGTCAATATTTAGGGATTCTTGGGGCTGATAGAGGGATGATAGGTGCTGTGCAAATTCTTGTACAATTTTACGGGGATTGCTAGAGAGGGTGCCATCTGATAAACGAAGGTGGAGGGGCTTCTGGTGTAAGTCCATCCTTCTAAGTCTGCGGGCAAGTAATGAGTCTTGCTTGTTGCCCTGTAGGTAGAACTTATGTTGAGTCCTACGCAGGCTTTTTTCAGCTATGTTAGCTAAGAGTAAATTAAGTTCTCGTCTAGTGTTGTCCAGCTGCGACTTGTTATATCGCGTGGGGTGGGTAGTATACAATTGAGTTTGTTTTTGAAAGTTATCCTCTAGGGTTTTTAAACGCATTTGTCTTGCTTTTTTTGCGTGGATGCAACACGGATGCATTCCCCCCTAAGGACAGCTTTGTGTGCTTCCCACAGTGTCATAGGTGAGATGTCTGGTGTTTTGTTGTGGGAAATGTAATCAGTAAGTGCTGTGTGGAGGGTCATCCGCATACCATCATCCGTCAAGAGGGAGTCATTTAAAGACCATGTGCGGTCCACTGAGTCTGACCAAAAGGAGGACAGTTGTATAGTGACACCATGATGGTCTGTCCATGAAAATGGCAGAATGGATGCGTCTATAATCGATGGTATAGTGGCATGTGAGGTAAAAAAGTGGTCTATCCTTGAAAATGAGTTATGAGGGTTCGAGTAAAAGGTGTACTCACGGGAGGATGGATTCATCTCACGCCAACAGTCTACTCATGCGTACTGGGATAGTAGCATGCGGAAGGTCCTGGAAGTGTCTAAAGAAGAAGGTGAGGTATAAGAGCGGTCAAGACTTGGGGGGATAGTTAGGTTAGAGTCGCCGCATATTAAGAGGGTGCCTTTTTGGTGGGAAGTTATAATCGAGAGATGTCTAAAAAATGGGACTTGATTAGTATTAGGCGCATAATAGGTGACTATTGTAGCTTCCACGTCACGTATAGTGCCTATCAATATCAAGTAATGTCCAGATGGGTCTGGAATTTCTTTATGGCAGATAAATTGTACCGAGCGTTTGAAACCAATCAAGACCCCTCTGTGTTTAGTTACTGCATTGGCCATATGAATTTGTGTATATTGTTGATGAAAGTATTTTGGGAAGGATGCGCGAGAAAAGTGGGTTTCCTGGAGGCAAAGTATGTGTATGTGTTGCGAGTTAAACTGTCTAAAAGCTAAGGTCCTCTTATTAGGGGAATTGAAACCCTTAACATTAAGGGTCAAACATTTCAGGGCAGACATATTTGTTGTCTGTGTGGGTGGAGTGGATCACGTGTTTGGCAAGGGGGGTGTGATAGAGCGCTCAGGAGGAGGGGTAGGAGGGAATAGGTTAGGGGAGAAAACAAAGAATGAAAACAGTAACAGAACAGCGTTAAACATATTTGGTTCTGACCAGGGGTCCGCGCCCCATGTAAAAGCACGGGGCGGACCGCATACCTGGGCAGAAGAAGCACCCCCAAGTTAGACATAAGTCCAAAGGTTGGGGGAGTGTGGGGAAAGCAGTAAGCGCCCCCACCGGCGCAACAGGGAGAACCCGCAACAATATATTATGACAGATTAATTAAATAATTGAAACGTTTTGCAATGTAGAAAATTAAGAGATAAACCCGGCCATAGCATTGTATGTAGTGCGGTTAGCATCTAGATTGCTAAATGGGGGGTTTGGCTCTTCAACCAATTCAGTGATAAATACAGTAGGTATAACATAGTGACTACAGCAGGAGACATACGTTGGGAACCTTTTGAATGTGTCACTATGGACAACTATAAGAGACAGTGGCAACATTTAGTCTCCTGCGAATGGAATTTTGTAAGTTGCTAGGACCAAACGTCTTAACGAAACAAACTAAGTAACGGTTGTGTATAGCGACTTTCAAGAGAGTATGGGTAAACTTCAGCTAGCTATAGTTACCCTCAGCCAACCGATTCTGAGTCAGAGTGTCTCGCGGTAGATCTTGTTGTTGGACGGGGTGATGACGGCATCGTAGGTGACTTTTGCAGGGTGAAAGAAGACCTCTTAAGATGAGAGATTTGTTCTGGGGTAGAGGGCGCCGATCTTTCTCTTGGCATTTCTGGGGCGAACCCGAGATCTTCCAGAATGGCGTTCAGGTCCTGCAGCGTGGAAGCATGGTGTTGTCGACCCTGGTAAGAAAATGAAAGTTTAAAGGGAAATCCCCACCTGTAGAGGATCTTGTGATGTTGAAGGGTACGTAGTGCCAGTTTCATTTCACGGCGTTTTGCAATTGTGGTTGGGGCCAGATCTGCAAAAATCTGATAATCGTGCCCTTGGAAAGTGAGAGGTTGCTTCTTTCTTGCCTCCTGCAGTATGGTTTCCTTGGATCGGAAATATAGAAATTTGACTATTATGTCGCGTGGTGGGCCTCCTGTTTGGCGACGTGTCAGGGCCCTATGGATGCGTTGAAATTCTAGGTGTTCGTGTGGTATGGATGGCACCAATTCTTGAAGGAGCGCTGTGATTGAAGCTTGCAGGTCCAAGATGGTTTCAGGTATTCCTCTAATTCTAATATTTGAGCGACACGATCTGTTCTCCAAGTCCTCCATTTTAGAGAGCAGTAGGGCATTCTCATCCTTCATAGCATCAAGCTCACGGTCGTGTGTATCCAATGCAGAGACAGCAACATCCATCCTTGCTTCTAGGTCAGATGTTCTGTGTCCCAGATCTCTGATTTCTTTAGTGAGTTTGTCAGTTATTTGTTTAGATGTCTGCTTCAGGGCTTTTTGGAGCATACTGTCAATACGTTTCAGTAGCTCCTTCTGTGAGGATTCGGCTCTAGTTGGTGAAGAAGAGCTGGCTCTGCTCTCTAGATCGTCTCTGCCTGAGGCCAGTGATGAGGTCCTGTAAGGAGGCTGCTTAGTAGCGTGCTGCAGCGCCATCTTGGCTGTCGTGCGGGTCCGATTTTCGCCCGCCGACCCCCCTTTCTGCTTTTGTCTGGTGCCAACACACGACATGCTTGTGATGTGCGTTTGTTCCGCCGTCTTATTAAGCTCACGGTAAGCTCATGGGGCCGGGAAGATTAGTGCGGGATCTCCTATTGCACCGGCGGGACACGGAGCAGTCTCAGAACATGTCCGCTCCTGTGTGTCGCGAGCATGCGCCCCCTGCTGATTTCTTAAGGCACTCAAAGACATCATGATAATTGTTCATCATGCCAAAATTCACATTTGTTTAATGGCAATTGGAACATTTTTCCTACAGCTTAGTGTTCATATACACTCGCTGGCCACTTTATTAGGTACACCTGTTCAACTGCTAAGTAACTCAAATATCTAATCAGCCAATCACATGGCAGCATGTAGACATGGTCAAGACAATCTTCTGAAGTTTAACCGAGGATCAGAATGGACAAGAAAGTTGGTTTAAGTTATAAACATGGCATGGTTGTTGGTACCAGACGGGCTGGTCTGTGTATTTCAGAAATTGCTGATCTACTTGGATTTTCATGCACATCCACCTCTAGGGTTTACAGAAAATGGCCAGATTGGTTCAAGCTGATTGAAAGACAACAGTAACTTAAATAACCACCCATTACAACCGAGGTATGCAGAAGAGAATCTCTGAATGCACAACACGTCGAACCTTGAAGCAGATGGGCTACAGCGGCAGAAGACCACACCGGGTGCCACTCCTGTGAGTTAAGAACAGTAAAATAAGGGTACAATTCACAAGGGCTCAAATCATTTTTACAATAGAAGACTGGAAAACATTGCCTGGTCTGAAACAATATAAAAGCATGGATCCATCTTGCCTTGTATTAATGGTTCAGGCTGGTGATGGTGGTTTAATGGTGTGGGGGATATTTTCTTTAGTACTTGAGTATCGTTCATGACCATGTC
This sequence comes from Nanorana parkeri, assembly GCF_000935625.1. NCBI lineage: Eukaryota > Metazoa > Chordata > Amphibia > Anura > Dicroglossidae > Nanorana > Nanorana parkeri. The sequence goes on along the minus strand of NW_017306942.1, from coordinate 90,769 downwards.
CATATCTTTATGACCACAGTGTACCCATCTTCTGATAGCTATTCCCAGCAGGACAATGCACCATGTCACAGAGCTAAAATCATCTCAAACTGCTTTCTTGAACATGATAATGAGTTCACTGTACTCAGATGGCCTCCACAGTCACCAGATCTCAATCCAATAGAGCACCTTTGGGATGTGGTGGAGCAAGAGATTTGCATCATGTATATGTAGCCAACAAATCTGAAGCAACTGCGTGATGCTATAATGTTAATATGGACCAAAATATCTAAGGACTATTTCCAGCACCATGTTGAATATATGCCACGAATAATTAGGGCAGTTCTGAAGACAAAAGGGGGTCCTACCCGGTACTAGCAAGGTGTACCTAATAACAGTGAGTGTACATTAAAAAGGCAAGTGGGTTTTTTTTACATATAGACTGAAACTAGAAAGATCTGACAGATTTAATTATCCCCAAAGATACACAGACAAATACAAAAAAAACTGACAGGAGTTCTAAACATTCCCTACTCTATCCCCAAAAACGTTTTTGAATTTAGATATATTTTAAGAATGCTGGTTATGGAAGTTGGTGCAGAGCCTGCACTTATTTTACTAGGAAAATAAAGCCTATTTCAACTATGCTGCTTTGAGAGATCCAACTAATTTCAGCTATACATACAGAATGAAAGTTTGTACTATGTTTAGTTGTCAGCCCCACTCCTATTAAAGAATATTTTCACCTTCAGTCCTCCAGGAACATAAGATGTTTTAATTGGTGTTCGATCATGTCATCCAGTGATGGATAGGAATATTTTCCAATTTCACCTTATAGCTTCAAGTATCTGTCAGATTGCCACCTATCAATCCATTGTTTCTTAGCAAATAACTCAGATGACTTTTATGACTTTTATGGGCATGCCCAAAGTTATATATCACAACTGAATCAACTTTTGACCACAGCAAGTTCAAAATACTGTACTGCTATCTTGTCAGAGCTGTTTCAAGCAAAAGCTGCTGTGTGCTTTATTATATTACCTATTATTTTTTGTTAAGACATATACTGTATATATGTAATTTTTTTAATATTATTATTTATAGCTATGTACATGTACAGTTGTTATGTGTTTTAAGGAATGTTAATAAATGTATGTTTTAAAGTATATGCTATTCTAGTATACCTTAACCCCTCGCTGTCCGCCCATTGTAAAATTACGGGTGGATGCTTCCCGGCGGGTGGACATACATGTACGTGATTTACTTCCTGCAACAGGACCTCGCCAGGAATCTAAACAGCTGTTACCAGCTGTTATATTCAACCAATTCAGTGATAAATACAGTAGGTATAACATAGTGACTACAGCAGGAGACATACGTTGGGAACCTTTTGAATGTGTCACTATGGACAACTATAAGAGACAGTGGCAACATTTAGTCTCCTGCGAATGGAATTTTGTAAGTTGCTAGGACCAAACGTCTTAACGAAACAAACTAAGTAACGGTTGTGTATAGCGACTTTCAAGAGAGTATGGGTAAACTTCAGCTAGCTATAGTTACCCTCAGCCAACCGATTCTGAGTCAGAGTGTCTCGCGGTAGATCTTGTTGTTGGACGGGGTGATGACGGCATCGTAGGTGACTTTTGCAGGGTGAAAGAAGACCTCTTAAGATGAGAGATTTGTTCTGGGGTAGAGGGCGCCGATCTTTGTCTTGGCATTTCTGGGGCGAACCCGAGATCTTCCAGAATGGCGTTCAGGTCCTGCAGCGTGGAAGCATGGTGTTGTCGACCCTGGTAAGAAAATGAAAGTTTAAAGGGAAATCCCCACCTGTAGAGGATCTTGTGATGTTGAAGGGTACGTAGTGCCAGTTTCATTTCACGGCGTTTTGCAATTGTGGTTGGGGCCAGATCTGCAAAAATCTGATAATCGTGCCCTTGGAAAGTGAGAGGTTGCTTCTTTCTTGCCTCCTGCAGTATGGTTTCCTTGGATCGGAAATATAGAAATTTGACTATTATGTCGCGTGGTGGGCCTCCTGTTTGGTGACGTGTCAGGGCCCTATGGATGCGTTGAAATTCTAGGCGTTCGTGTGGTATGGATGGCACCAATTCTTGAAGGAGCGCTGTGATTGAAGCTTGCAGGTCCAAGATGGTTTCAGGTATTCCTCTAATTCTAATATTTGAGCGACACGATCTGTTCTCCAAGTCCTCCATTTTAGAGAGCAGTAGGGCATTCTCATCCTTCATAGCATCAAGCTCACGGTCGTGTGTATCCAATGCAGAGACAGCAACATCCATCCTTGCTTCTAGGTCAGATGTTCTGTGTCCCAGATCTCTGATTTCTTTAGTGAGTTTGTCAGTTATTTGTTTAGATGTCTGCTTCAGGGCTTTTTGGAGCATACTGTCAATACGTTTCAGTAGCTCCTTCTGTGAGGATTCGGCTCTAGTTGGTGAAGAAGAGCTGGCTCTGCTCTCTAGATCGTCTCTGCCTGAGGCCAGTGATGAGGTCCTGTAAGGAGGCTGCTTAGTAGCGTGCTGCAGCGCCATCTTGGCTGTCGTGCGGGTCCGATTTTCGCCCGCCGACCCCCCTTTCTGCTTTTGTCTGGTGCCAACACACGACATGCTTGTGATGTGCGTTTGTTCCGCCGTCTTATTAAGCTCACGGTAAGCTCATGGGGCCGGGAAGAGCGGTGCGGGATCTCCTATTGCACCGGCGGGACACGGAGCAGTCTCAGAACATGTCCGCTCCTGTGTGTCGCGAGCATGCGCCCCCTGCTGATTTCTTAAGGCACTCAAAGACATCATGATAATTGTTCATCATGCCAAAATTCACATTTGTTTAATGGCAATTGGAACATTTTTCCTACAGCTTAGTGTTCATATACACTCGCTGGCCACTTTATTAGGTACACCTGTTCAACTGCTAAGTAACTCAAATATCTAATCAGCCAATCACATGGCAGCATGTAGACATGGTCAAGACAATCTTCTGAAGTTTAACCGAGGATCAGAATGGACAAGAAAGTTGGTTTAAGTTATAAACATGGCATGGTTGTTGGTACCAGACGGGCTGGTCTGTGTATTTCAGAAATTGCTGATCTACTTGGATTTTCATGCACATCCACCTCTAGGGTTTACAGAAAATGGCCAGATTGGTTCAAGCTGATTGAAAGACAACAGTAACTTAAATAACCACCCATTACAACCGAGGTATGCAGAAGAGAATCTCTGAATGCACAACACGTCGAACCTTGAAGCAGATGGGCTACAGCGGCAGAAGACCACACCGGGTGCCACTCCTGTGAGTTAAGAACAGTAAAATAAGGGTACAATTCACAAGGGCTCAAATCATTTTTACAATAGAAGACTGGAAAACATTGCCTGGTCTGAAACAATATAAAAGCATGGATCCATCTTGCCTTGTATTAATGGTTCAGGCTGGTGATGGTGGTTTAATGGTGTGGGGGATATTTTCTTTAGTACTTGAGTATCGTTCATGACCATGTCCATATCTTTATGACCACAGTGTACCCATCTTCTGATAGCTATTCCCAGCAGGACAATGCACCATGTCACAGAGCTAAAATCATCTCAAACTGCTTTCTTGAACATGATAATGAGTTCACTGTACTCAGATGGCCTCCACAGTCACCAGATCTCAATCCAATAGAGCACCTTTGGGATGTGGTGGAGCAAGAGATTTGCATCATGTATATGTAGCCAACAAATCTGAAGCAACTGCGTGATGCTATAATGTTAATATGGACCAAAATATCTAAGGACTATTTCCAGCACCATGTTGAATATATGCCACGAATAATTAGGGCAGTTCTGAAGACAAAAGGGGGTCCTACCCGGTACTAGCAAGGTGTACCTAATAACAGTGAGTGTACATTAAAAAGGCAAGTGGGTTTTTTTTACATATAGACTGAAACTAGAAAGATCTGACAGATTTAATTATCCCCAAAGATACACAGACAAATACAAAAAAAACTGACAGGAGTTCTAAACATTCCCTACTCTATCCCCAAAAACGTTTTTGAATTTAGATATATTTTAAGAATGCTGGTTATGGAAGTTGGTGCAGAGCCTGCACTTATTTTACTAGGAAAATAAAGCCTATTTCAACTATGCTGCTTTGAGAGATCCAACTAATTTCAGCTATACATACAGAATGAAAGTTTGTACTATGTTTAGTTGTCAGCCCCACTCCTATTAAAGAATATTTTCACCTTCAGTCCTCCAGGAACATAAGATGTTTTAATTGGTGTTCGATCATGTCATCCAGTGATGGATAGGAATATTTTCCAATTTCACCTTATAGCTTCAAGTATCTGTCAGATTGCCACCTATCAATCCATTGTTTCTTAGCAAATAACTCAGATGACTTTTATGACTTTTATGGGCATGCCCAAAGTTATATATCACAACTGAATCAACTTTTGACCACAGCAAGTTCAAAATACTGTACTGCTATCTTGTCAGAGCTGTTTCAAGCAAAAGCTGCTGTGTGCTTTATTATATTACCTATTATTTTTTGTTAAGACATATACTGTATATATGTAATTTTTTTAATATTATTATTTATAGCTATGTACATGTACAGTTGTTATGTGTTTTAAGGAATGTTAATAAATGTATGTTTTAAAGTATATGCTATTCTAGTATACCTTAACCCCTCGCTGTCCGCCCATTGTAAAATTACGGGTGGATGCTTCCCGGCGGGTGGACATACATGTACGTGATTTACTTCCTGCAACAGGACCTCGCCAGGAATCTAAACAGCTGTTACCAGCTGTTATATACAAGTGTTGCCCCCCCCCCTCCTCCCCTCTCTGCTGCTGCGCTCCCCCCTCTCTGCTGCTGTGCTCCCCCGTCGCTGCCGGTTATCCCGGGCTCCGCTGTCCCTCCTGCGAGCCCGAAACCAGCACAGTGACTGCCCGTACTGAGAAGGAGGAGAGATAATTTCTTTCTCACTAGTGTATTTTCCTGACAGTCATCAGAACTGAAAATAACTATGGGAATTGCTATATATGCCACCGGCCCACAGAGCATAGGAAAGTTTTGGGCACATCCAACAGCTTAGTTCAGGCAGAGTTCAGTTATGTATTTCCTGATGACCCCATGCCTCATGGCTGAACTCTAATAAACAAAGGCTGAACAACTACATGTAATACTGCATTCATAACTTAGGCCCAGCTGGCTCTACCTTCATTCCCTTGTCAAATACAGCACAGGGAGGGATTTGACTCTCCTGTCAGATACCTAACAATTGTGAAGACTTAGAAAAAGAAAATTGCTTTGAAGAAACAATGCACATACATGAATACACAGTATGAAATATAGCTGTAAATATTTAAAATTGTATTTGTTTCTGATGGCAGTTTGTTTTTTCCATCACACTAAAAGCTAAACTCTAGGTATAAATATTTATGTGTACTGACTTTAGTTAGCAATGGCAAGATCTACTTATTAATTTCATTATTTCATTTTTTTTTTAAATATTATATAAAGTTAAACAACATGGCATATATTATTACTATTAGCCTTTATTAAATAAACTCCACATATTTGTTCACTGATTACTCATTAATATATTATTGGTGTTTGTTGTATAATGTAAGTAAAGGCAGGGAATACAATTCATGATTGTATATTATCACTGCATTAAATACTCACTTAACAAAAATTTCTACATCAATTAGGACTGATCACCATGCATAACTTTGAATATAATCTGGATATGAGCCATTCGATATGTCAGTGCTCTGTCTGTTCTTTGCCCTTTGAATACATAGACAGAGCAAATATAAGGTGTCTGAATGCAGAGGGACAAGTTGCATAATACAAACAAACACATTTTGTTCAGAAATCGCTATCTCCGTGTAGTGCCTTCCTTTTCTTCTGCAATTGGTATCTTCTAAACAAAACATTTCGGCTGTAAATGGTTTCTATTGAGATGGGACTTTTACAAAGGTGACTGTCCACTTTCTTTCCAGCATTTTGTTCTCAGGGCAGGAATTTCCTAATTTCCCTTAGCAAGCTGCAGCTTGAACTCGTGACTCTCATTGTCACATCAGCTACAGAAAGGGAATAGAAAGATTGCATTAAATAAGATCACAGCATGGCTGCAAAGACATACCTGATCATTCTAACATTTCTACCTGTCGTTCTCCTGGAACAGCCACAAAATGGTAAGAAGAATATGTCTTATTTGAATGTCTTGGACGGCTTGGGTGGCACTTTAGTATCACTTGTTGTGTGGAATGTCTTCTGATGGTATCTCATCTGCTCCAGATGACGATGGTATTGTTATCTTCTCCATGCTGGCCTCTTCTCCCGCTGATTGGCCGATTGACAGGCTTCCTCACCAGTCAGGAGTGATGACTGAGGACTTGGAGGCGGAGTTAACTTTCGGCCGTTCGCCCGTGGAGGAGGAGTTTGCAGCCATCTTGTTTGATTGCAGACGCTATGGAGGTCCTGTGTGCGGCGAGTACTCATGCAAATACTCAGTATCGCCGCCGATACTGATGCTTGTATCGGTATCGGTGCATCCCTAATATATAGCTATATATATATAGATATATATAGGGATGTCCCAATACCGATACAAGGCATTTTGACAAGTACTTGTACTTGTCAAAATGCCCCGATGCCTAGTGCCGAGTCAGCGCTGGTCCGGCGAGAGGAGCTCCAGGTGGGATTCTAATTTAGCTGGCAGGCACCTCTGAGCCAGCTAAATTAGGACCCCACCTGGAGCTCCTCCCACTGGACCAGCGATGACTCGTCGCTGCTCTCTCCGGCACAGTGATTGAGGGCAAGTGGGGGGGGGAGGTGGAGAAAAACACTATTATGCTGCAAAGTTTATTTGTAAGTGTATTCTCTGCACTGTATGAGCAGTATATACTTGGACTACTACAGTGCTTTAGAATGCTCTTCAGGATCTTTACTGCCACTGTGCTGAGGAACTTCCACTCTGCTGTGAAAAGAAAAGTGGTTGCTTTTTCAGCACAGTAGTTTCTGTACACAGAGCAGTGCATGTGCAGCTCAGTGTACAGGCATAGCTGAGTTCCTTGCCAAGCCACAGTAGCTTCTGTGTGTAATAACTGGGAGTTACGTCATCTGGGCATGGTGAATCAAGTGCTTGAAGATTTAGAAACCTGGAAGAAAACACAGAAGCATCTATGAGGTAAGAGAGCACTGACATTACAGCACTGGAGGGTATTGCTTTGGCAGGTAAGACTGCCATAAATTGCTAATATACTATGCATACTAGCACATTATGACTAAAAGCTCCTGGAAGCCATAGGAACTTGATGAATCAGGACTAATATGTAATGAAGTCAAAAAGCAGGGGATATGTAAAGAAGTACAGAGTTTTAGGTTCAAAATATAAAATCTCAAATACCTTTGTGAGTTTTTTTATTATACTGAATGTTATTAATTTCCACAATGTTATTAAAGTTCAAAATTGTTATTTGCTTTCAGTTAATGCAAGTTAATATTTAACTAAAATAAAAATGATTAAATTAATATTTTAATTATATGGTTAATGTAAATAGATTTATATTAGTCAGCAGCCATGCACTTAATTATTTGCAGTAGTCTTCATGCACTTACTAGCCCTAGGGAACTGAGTTAATTGCTAGTGGGGATATTAAAATGGTTTTAACTGATATTTTCAATCCTGATTTATTTAAAGGACAACTCAACCTAAAACAAAAATTTACATGATGTAAAAGAGCTACAAATCATATTATTAACTATGTATTGTGACAAATGGTCTGTCCTTTTGAGGTATGCAGATATTCAGTATCGGAGAGCCTGTCTGAGCAGCAAAGGGAGTCTGAGAATATGTACTCAATTAAGTTCAGATGAAATTGGTCCACAAGAGAGCTGAGCCTACAGTCAGGCAAGGGGGGCTTGGCTGGTGAGCCAGTGCTGCATTGCAGCAAAACTGTGTGTAGAGTGGAGTGGACTGTCTGCAGATGAATAGGCTGAGCCAGCACAGTGAGTGCTGCAACAAAAAGCCAGGATAGGATATTTAAATAAAATTGAATTGTCAAAAAATAAGTTTTGGATTTTTTTTCTATTAAATAATTTTAAAAAGTGTGGGCTCTTTATTTACATTTTGATGTAACCCTTTAGTGAATGGATAGGGGTACAGGTACCCCTTACTCAATCACAAGGGGGGCCACATCTGGGTGCCACTTTATTAAAGGGAGACTCAGATGCAAATAAGCCCCCCTGCCCGCAGACCCCCACAACCAACGCCCCAGGGCTTGGGTGGAAGAGTCCCATGTCCCCATGGGTCCCCCTGAAAAAGCACCATCCCAGTCCTGAGGGCATGTGACCTGGTATGGCAGTTGGGGGGGGGCTCGCTCGTCCCCTTCCTTCCAGAGGTTTCACTTCGGCTCAGCCAAACATGCAGCTGGCCGAAGTCAGCCAAAGTCAGCCAAAGTCTGCCGATGTATGGCTGATTTTAGCTGATGTACGGCTAAAATCTAAAATCAGTTGTAGGGGGCCGGAGTGAATAGTCGAAGGGCATTCGGCCCAGTTCACTTTGGCTTGGTTATTCACTTGGTTGCCTTCGGCAGCTTAGTGAATAGCCCCCTTATTGTTTTCACTGGAGAATTCTACCATATTTCCTTTAAGTCCACAGAACAGAGCCCAGATCTGAACTATCAGCCCTGACCAGCTGCTCACAACATTTTATCCTCAGCCATGTCTAAAGAAAGTTTCTAACTTTAGCATTCACAGCAGTAGGATTCTTTCACCAACCCCTTTTAGAGTCACCAGGAATTAATGTAACAGAGAGCACATGCACCAACCCCTTAGAGTTTTGTACTGCAATGCTATTTAGTCTCTAGAACAAACATGTTTCTTTCAGCAGTGCAGATGAGCTGGTAGAGACATGTTTTTTTCTTCATTGTCCATGTCCCCACCACAAATTGTTCCCCATAGCAGTATCCACAACACTAAACACTGTACACACCCGTCTGTTGTCCACATTAACTGCCCGTCCTCCCAGTCCACACTATATTTTTTTGGGGCAGCTTTTCCTCCCTACTACCCATACTACATTATTTTGGCATCTTCCCTCCCACTGTCTACACTACAGTCTCTGGCAGCTCACCCCCCACATTCTACATAATATTGACTACCAGATGACCCCCAACCATCTACACTTTTTGCTTTAGCAGCTATCCCCCAACCATTTATACTATGTTTTCTGGCAGCTTTCCCCTCACTGTCTACAGCAGCTTCACTTGCAGGTTTCCCCCTAATGTTCGCACTAGGACACAGTCATGTATGCATCCATTCTCTAAAATGCTATTTGCTGCATTCAGCACTTCACACACACATTTGAATCCCCTGTGCTCTGTATGGTACCTCAACTCTGACCCCCTTTGCTGATTCCATGTCACTTATATTCCTTGGCATCCTGTGCTCCCCAGTCTCCACTATGTTACCCTTTCTGTGGTATGTTGTCTCCTAACACAGTCTGTTGGCTACTGTTGTGGAGACAAACTCAAAAGCACATATTAAAAGCCATCTGCAAAATATCCAGGAGTTCTACAAGGGCTAAGGTATGCTTCTTCCAATGAAACCCCAAACATTTGCCTTTCCCATTGCTGAAAATGTTGCATGGCTGACAAAAAAATGGTTGAACCATGACTTTAGAGTTCAAAAGTGTGTAAACTGTCATGAGGGAGAAATTACATTTCATACATGACCGCTTCCTGCACAATAAGCTTCTATATACAACACTCTATAACCTTACTGATGTGATATAACTGTGAGGTAAATACCATAATATTGATTCTGTGTCACCTATATAGACCGAAAATGTGACATTCAATTCAGATAATAAACTCATCAAAAAGTATAAATATACTTTTTATATTTCGTTTGGTACATCACGAAATTTAAATACTTACTGGATTTCACTGTTGGGGTGTATATTTTTTTGGAACAAATACACACAGCACCCTTTTTTCACTGTTTGGTGTATTTCAAACATTGCCCTTTTCTTTTGCATTTTTGTACTTTATCCCTGTTTGAAAAAGAAATGGACTGAAAGTACAGGACTTCTTTTGACAATAAAAAGTTTTATTTTTATTA
>NW_017306942.1:64373-80559 GCF_000935625.1 Nanorana parkeri | reverse complement strand
TATATACATTTTATATATATAATTTTTTTTCAGGAGTTGGATTTATTAGGAGATTCACATTTGGTTTTGTCTGGCTAGATGCCAGAGATTTAAAAAAAATACTTTCCTTTTATCACTTTGGTTTTCCACATTGTATGTACTATGTTGTTATATTAGGATTTATGTGGTGTGTTTGCAACATTGTTTCACTTACACACACTTTTTTTAGCACTTTTGTCGTGAGAACGGCAGTAGGTCTGTATACAGTGTATCTTTAGAGTGTTTTCACACACCTTGAATATTTTCATTTCATTTATTTACACATTTTAACTATGTTATCACTTATTTAAAGTCACACATTATTAACATAGATGTGATTGATATATAATCTATTCCCTTGGTGAATGCATCCTCTCAACATTGAGGTTACATTTATTATAGTATTTTAATTGATGTCAGAAAGGCTTTTAGCGCTGTACCTTATATCCTGTTAACCCTTAGGGCTTATTGCCTTAGTTCAGCAGCTCTTACCCCCCTCCTTTTTATTTTTATATATGCAATTGTTTTTGTTTAAAATGTTTTTTTATATTAATTCTTTTTAGGTTATTGTGCTTTTTAGTATTTATCTTTTCCATTTAGCGCAGGTTTTCTTCATTGTTAAGTAAAATGTAAATAACCACACACCTTCCAAAAAAATCCTTTAACTTCTTCATGACTGACATTTTTTTTTTACAGTGGAAGTGTATTGGTCTATTATCTTATAGGCCATTCTCAGTACTGGAGACTATAAAAACAATTTCTCACATTCCTTTTTTTCCCCCCTGTAAGCATTGTAATCTCTGTGGTAGCATATGACATATGTGAAAACCTAGTAGTACAGAACATAATATACTGTCAGTGCTGATGTAAAAAGAAGAATAATTTTAGAGAAGCAGCAGCATATCTGACCAGTTTACTGTAAACTGGGATTTACTGTGAAAGGGTCATTCACTGAGGAACTGGTAAGTGATCCAAGTATGATTGCTAAGTGGGATCCAAACAGGATCTGGCTCCCAAGCAACTTTTGAAGATAGAGTTAATGGCATAAGCACAAACTTGGACCAAACAATGCATTTTTAGGCAATATATTTATAATGGAGGACTACTGACTGAACAAAAGTCTTCTTGCTCAGAAAATCAGGAAGAGAGTAGCCATTTCATCTGCTTGATATTACTCTTTGATTCAGTTTTTCACTGGCTCAAAATCACAACCCCAGTTGCATAACCTAATACTTTGCATTGAAAAACTGCTAGGAGGCATGGCTCACTCCTTGGCACTTCTGGCACTGGGGTACTTATTGATCTAAAATGTTTATTTTAATTTATGTTGCAAAAATACTGTATACCATGCTGTTAATAACTAATGAGAAAGTAGATTGTTTTTAAGAAATCACCTTTGGCTGGTTTTCTTTAGATTACTGGATTCCATCCAGTGTATCCAGAGGGGAGTTTCTGTAGTACAGGGCCTTGATCTAGTGGTGTGTTATATGCATTAATTTGTAATCTTAGCAATGCTTACTTGGGTAAAGCAAAACCTGGTATAAATAAATCTGCCTTAGTTAATGCACCACATTTCTTTTCTAGGAAAGCACATATATTTATTCCCACAAACTTAGAAAAAGCAGCAAAATGAAAGACTGAGTTTACTATCATGTGACTCGCTAGTGTTACAAGGTCTCAGGTGTGAATGTGGAGCAGGTTTCTTAAATTTGGTGTTATCGCTCTCTCTCTCTCTCACTCACACTGGTCACTGGAAGTTCAACATGACACCTCATGGCAAAGAACCCTCTGAGGATCTGGAAAAAAGAATTGTTGCTCTACATAAAGATGGCCCAGGCTATAAGAAGATTGCCAAGACCCTGAAACTGAGCTGCAGCACGGTGGCCAAGACCATACAGCGGTTTAACAGGACAGGTTCCACTCAGAACAGGCCTCACCATGGCCGACCAAAGAAGTTGAGTGCACGTGCTCAGTGTCATATCCAGAGATTGTCTTTAGGAAATAGATGTATGAGTGCTACCAGCGTTGCAGCAGAGGTTTAAGGGGTGGAGGGTCCTGTCAGTGCTCAGACCATACGCCGCACACTGCATCAAATTGGTCTGCATGGCTGTCGTCCCAGAGGGAAGCCTTTTCTAAATATGATGCACAAGAAAGCCAGCAAACAGTTTGCTGAAGACAAGCAGACTAAGGAGATGGATTACTGGAACCATGTCCTGTGGTCTGATGAGACCAAGATAAACTTATTTGGTTCAGATGGTGTCAAGTGTGTGTGGCGGCAACAAGGTGAGGAGTACAAAGACAAGTGTGTCTTGCCTACAGTCAAGCATGGTGTTGGGAGTGTCATGGTCTGGGGCTGCATGAGTGCTGCCGGCACTGGGAAGCTACAGTTCATTGAGGGAACCATGAATGCCAACATATACTGTGACATACTGAAGCAGAGCATGATCCCCTCCCTTTGGAGACTGGGCCACAGGGCAGTATTCCAACATGGCAACTACCCCAAACACACCTCCAAGATGACCGCTACCTTGCTAAAGAAGCTGAGGGTAAAGGTGATGGACTGGCCAAGCATGTCTCCAGACCTAAACCCTATTGAGCATCTGTGGGGCATCCTCAAATGGAAGGTGGAGGAGCGCAGGGTCTCTAACATCCACCAGCTCCGTGATGTTGTCATGGAGGAGTGGAAGAGGATCCCAGTGGCAACCTGTGAAGCTCTGGTGAACTCCATGCCCAAGAGGGTTAAGGCAGTGCTGGGAAATAATGGTGGCCACACCAAATATTGACACTTTGGGCCCAATTTGGACATTTTCACTTAGGGGTGTACTCACTTTTGTTGCCAACGGTTTAGATATTAAAGGCTGTTGGTTGAGTTATTTGGAGGGGACAGCAAATGTACACTGATATACAAGCTGTTCACTCACTACTTTACATTGTAGCAAAGTGTCATTTCTTCAGTGTCATCATATGAAATTATATCATAAAATATTTACAAAAATGTGAGGGGTGTACTCACTTCTGTGAGATACTGTATATATATATATACCCAGGCAAAGTATAAAGAAACAAAAATGTCTTAGTATTGAATGTTGTACATCAGAAATGCAAATTTTTTTTGCAAGATCTGAAAAGATGCATGATAATGAATAAGAAAAGTATCTCCTTTTGCATGTGGGACTGCAGTGTATGAGTAAGACCAGCTTTAGCTACTATTGTCATGGAAGAGCAATCCTGAAATGTATTTTCAAAAGGAAAAACAACATTTGTTTGAGGTTTTGGATAGAGAAGGGAATTGTTAGATCCTTTGTCAAGTTCTTATTGCTGTCTGTGCCCACACTGGAAAGATTCACTGCTCTATTTGTCTTGGTAAATAGAGTCAACTAACCTGAAAATGTTGGGTTGTCACCAAAGCAAAAAGTACATGAAAGTTCAACAATGGGGACACCTGTTCTTGTGACAAATCTCTGACATGGAAATCCCCTATACTTTAACCTCTTGCCCTCCGCCCGCAGTAAAAAAATGGACGGACGGCACTGCAGCATCTGCGGGTTGCCGTCTCCAGACGGCAATTTTTTTCTGCTCGCACGCGCCCCCTAGCGGGCACGCACGGGCAGAAAAGACCCGTCCAATGCGAACACCCGGTACCGGGTGTTTCACATATAGGCGATCAGCGGGTCCATAGCCCGCCGATCGCCTATATGTGCTCGTTCGCGGCACATTCACATTCACCACTTCCGCATTCACCTCTCAGTCATCTGGAGAGAGAAGAAGCTGATAAAGCAGATCTCTGCTTTATCAGCTTCTTTTGGGGTCCATAGGTGATATTAGGGGTCCTAGAGACCCCTAATATCTCCATAAAGAGGACCTGTCAGTGTGCCTTTGCTATTATATAGGGGGTTGTTATCCCCCTATATAATAGCAATAACAATAAGTGCAAAAAAAAAATATAAATAAAAAAAAAGAAAAGTAACACATAAAAAAATAAAATAAAATAAAAGCCACATATAAAAAAAGGGGAAAAAACCCCCCCAAAATGTTTAACTCCCCCACCCCCACGTTTACGCGCCTATAAACGTAAATACGCGTCCGGTGCCCCAGCGCGCAAAAATTACAATTGCGCTACACATGTTACATATCGCCGCGAACGTCGCAGTGAGAGCAATCATTTTAGGGCCATCAATCACTGATAACACTAAACTGATGAGCGGTAACAGCTTTTAAAGCGTCGCCTAGGGCCAATTTTGGGTATTATCGTTTTTTGAGGTTTCGCGCGCGCACGCAATTTTAAGGCTTGACATGTTTAGTGTCTTTTTACCCGACGTGACCCCATCTTTTATATTTTACCAAAAAATTGGGTAATAATAAATGTTTTATCATTTAATATAGGGGAAACTGTTTTTTTTTTTAAATTTCGGTAATTTTTCCTTAATATAGTAAAAAAATAAAACCCCCAGTGGTGAATAAATACCACCAAAAGAAAGCTCTATCTGTCCCCAAAAAAGGGTATAAAATTCATTTCAGTACAGCGCTGCATGACGGAATAAATGTCAGTTAAAGTACCGCAGCGCTGAATACTGAAAAATGGCCTGGATGGGAAGGGGGTTTAACACCGTGGATGTCAACTGGTTAAAGAGATTTTCTCACTACAGATCTCACCATGCCCAGGTGTACAGGTCTAGCCATGCCCCTCTGAGGAAGTTCATAGCACAGACAAAATATGTTTGGTAATAAAAGTCTGTATGGCACACATCTAGACTGACGGGGCTCTACTCTGAGGATACAGTACATAGGTAAGACCTATCTTATATAAACCTGTGGAAGATGGTGATTTAGGGTCCTATATTCCATGCATTGTGACAGTCTAGGAGCCCTGCATGTAATGAGGTGACCCAATTTATCCTGCCTTAACATTTAACTTATTCCATTTATGTGCTCTTGCTTCAAAACAACAACCAACATTTTTAGATGTATAACAAGGGGATTTTCATGTGTTACATATCTGATGATCTATGAAAGAGTGACGATTACACCACCAATTAACTATATGTTGCAGATGATGACACTAACAGACTAGGAGGTCCCCTGATGACAGGCTGAGATGGAACATCAGTTTTTCTGTTAAATAACAAAATCTGTCTACTTGAATGGATGAAAGAAACAGTAGTACATGGATCAATATGTACCATATCTTCAGTGTACACATTTGACAGTGACATTTAACACTTTGAACGTAAACTGGCTTATGTGAAATACTCATGGCTCATGCTTTGTACACTGGGGCTGTGATGGATTTTGTCAGGTCTGTTAATTTTATTGGAGCATTATAATATATGTATATTTCTCTTGGAATAGCTATTCAACAAACTGTTTCAAAATGCTGTGACTATTTAAAACAAAAATAGTAGTGCTGTTTACATAATCTCACCCATAAGCAGTCAATTTCGTAATATTAGCATTGTATTTACTAGCCCTACAGCCAGTGTATCAGCTGTATTTGTAGAATATTCATTATATACCTGTTTGCCCTTTGACAATTTTCTGGTCTTCAGTAATGATGATTAGAGTGTCTTGCAATGTGTTGTCATACATTTGAGGGGATTAGATGTATTTATACTGTATGTAAATTACTGTAAGCATGTGTGTTTAATGATAGGTATACACCCAAATGTGAGGGTTTTCTCATATATTTAAAGTATATACACCCCAGCCTAAGTCTTGGTTTTGTATCCAAATACAAGCCTGGCATGCAATATGGTGTATTCTTGGACTGTAGAGCAGTCAAGTGATTACCACACACCTCTGTGATTCCTCCAGCTATCTTGTGAGCTAAAATCCCTGCATTATCACTTTTTCCACTGATCACCCACCCCCACCAGACACACGACTGCAATTTGTCAGTAGACTCGCCTGCTAGCCATACAAATACACAAATATACACAGGGATCTCTATCTGGCAGGTAAGATCGTTTTACATACTGACACCAATGTACATGAAATCAGCAGCCACTCAATGCAATTTTATACAGATTAACAGTCAATTTATGTTTGAGCAAGCAGACTCAAGTTATATGAGGTAGCAATCTCTGTAGGAGTATGCATTCAGTTCACAGAAGCCGCTTATATATGTTATAATCCTTAATAAAATCCTTAGGTGGACAGTGCATAGAAATATGTGCAAGAGTAAAATTACATACAAGAACAGACAGAAATGTGGCTATTTTCTGTAAAATTAAAGAGGAGAAAAACAGAAATAAACTTTACAGTTTAACCAGTATTGTTTTATCTTGTTGATGGGAGAACGGCAGAAAAGCTTAAATGTTACCGTATATCTTGAAATAAACTCTCTCAGATTAATACAATGTAAATTTTTCCTTTTAATATATAGAGAAAAGATGTAGCATGGGCTTATCTCCTTTAACCAATCACCTTTGTGGGTGTTACCTCTTCTGCTGGGAGTATAGGTGCTGCCTTCTGAAGTAATCATAGTTATATGAACAGCCAGTTCTAATGGCTGGGTTGGGATTATGATTTTCAGGGCCAGCATCTCATTATGATCACAACAAATCAAAAAACCACAAGCAGAGTCCACATAATTGTTTTGTTAGTCCTTAGGTGATTGTCTTTAACCAGGGCATCCTGTTGCATATCTGTACACAGCTCATACCTTGGTCCCCTGCTAACTCTGAACTTTTTTTGAAGGCTGGTGAGGTGACAGCTGTCCACTTTTAGCCTACATGACTTGTTAGAAACTCATTGGTAGTTATGTGTAAATTCAGGTCTGCAGTCTCGAGCTCTCCAATTTTTATTGTGGACACTTGTCTCAATATTGTCTAACTATTGACCATTGAAACTGTAACATATCTGTGAATCAACTTACTTTTATATTTTAATGTTAGAAAATGTACACTATATGCCTCTACCACCATTGACACTCTGTATATTTTATATGGTTTTCTTATAGCCAGGACAGGGAAGAGGGGCACAGCATTTGCATGTGTAGAGGTGGAAGAGTGTGAACATTACCCACTCACACTTCTAGTCTGAACTGCTAAAGTACATCCTGAACTGGTGCTAAACATGAAGAGTGGAACAGCAAGGCACCTGGTGAGTTCCTCCACTCGGCAATAGAATGAAGCCGCACTACTACAGTACTATTCAGGCAGAGCAATCTCTGGAACAATTGAAGTGTAGTCCCAGTCTGCACATCTAACAACATGCATTCAGGGAGAAAGAGAGCAGCTCCTTACAGTAGAGAGTTAGCAGGGAGATAATCACTGCTAAGAGCCAGCCAAGCAATTATTTTAATTGCAGAGTCTCATCCCCTGATCTACAGCAAGGGGTCGTGCAATTCAGATGAGGAGGTCACAAGATTACTCTTTACTGATTCATTGCCAGGGTTAGGTGCTAAAATGAACACCATCACACTGATTGACCAGGTAACCAGTGCTAGAAATATGTAGGGGTGGGGGGTTAACAGCACTGTTACTGATGACTAATGTGGGGGGGATTAACACTGACAATGATTCCTTGTGTGTGTGTAGCTCTGCTACTGACCACCAATGTAAGTAGGAATCAGTTCATTATAACTGTCATGGACCACCAGTGTGTTTTGTAGTTGGTTAGCAGCACTTTCACTGACCACCAATGCAGGAGGGGGAGCTAATTAACACTGCCACTTACCCCTATTGTGTGTATGGGGTAATAGCACTGCCACTGGCCACAAATTCAGGGGGAAAGGGGTTAATTAACACTGCCACTGATCACAAATGGGGGGGGTTAATAACACTGAATTCCTCAGTTTAGGAAGGGGGTTAACAGCATTGTCACCGAGTACCAGTACAGTTGGATTTAAATAGCACTGCCACTCACCACCAATATGTTTTTTTTTATTGCAGTTACCAATACCAATGCTGGGGTTATTATTGCAGTCCCTGAGAGCAATGTTGGGTGTTTTATATTGCAGTCACTGGCATCAATGCCAGAGGTTATTATTTCAGTCAATGGCACTTATGCTGGTGGTTATTATCATTGTGGTCATTGACACCAGTACTTGAGGTTATTATGATTGTCATTGGCACCAATGCTGCATGACTATCATTGTGCTAACTGACACATGCTGGGGGCCCTGAACAGAGGTCCAGAAGAAGTAAATGTATTATACTGTACTATTGTACTCTAATGCACTGTAGAATGTTTTGGTTCATCAGTGGAAAACTGTTTCTAAAATAATACATTTTCAATAGCTTAGTCAAAAACATTTTGGTTGTTGCCCTTTCACCTCTCTGTGGCATAAAATTGCTTTGTAGCTGCCGTTAATATTTTCTTGTCTTGAAAGGACACATTCATAATAAACTGAGGGAGGGGTAGTAGGTGATCACAGTTTGGCATCTTCACCCTGGGCAATGGATGTCCTTGTCCCCACACTGATTGTAGATCTGTATTATATATGAAGCATTTTTAACAAATTCATGAAGGAAACCAATAACATTTGCTATATTAAATATATCACACATTAATAGAAAAATGTATTTACAACCCATTGCTTTCATGTAATTTCTGTATAACATCCAAAAAGGGAAAACATAATTAACAGAAAAAAAATCAAGATTCTCTGATAAATAATTTTCATCCAAGAAACATGAAATCAGAAAGCCATATCTTCCTTGACAAATGTATCAATACAAAATACATTTGTCACCTATGTCAGTTTTTAGTTGTGTAATAACAAGCATTAGCTAAAAGAATTTGAGAAGCTTATCTCTCCAATGAATATCATGAGGAAGTAAAACCATCACATTCTACAAATTTAAAATTAAAAAGCAATGCTTTGGGCATACAAGCTGTTGCTGAATTATTTAGATTAGCAAATTTATGAGTATATGTATACAATTGTAGCCTTTAGCAAGGGGAGATAGATCAATTATTTATATCAAATAAATGGGACAATTAAATATGTGCATGCCATATGCCTTTTGGTGGTTAACTCATATGTTGAACTGGAAGGGCCTGTTCTTCCTTCCATTAACATAATGCCTCATTTATGCATGGTCATATTATATTTTTATAGTTTACCTATGAAATATAGAATCAATGGCCACAATAGTTTATATGGCTAAGCATTGCAGCTCTGACCCTTCTAAACCCAGCAAAATGCATTAGGTTTGGCTAGTGCTATACAACTGTCATATGGGAGTTGTGAACAATTGTAACAATTTAGACAAAAACATGTAATGGATCCTGTACAACTATTTTTTTATGAGCAGGGTTTCATATCTGAAGTCTTTTATCATTTCAGGACAAGAGAAATTGTCATAACTATTTGATAGGGATGAGCATATCTGCCTGGGTTTGGTTTGTGAACAGCTTTGCAAATTTTACTTGACGTTAGTAGTTTGCGATCTTTGCTGTGAACCCCCTTTAAATTCTGTGGGAGGTGACTGTTGTTATTTAATTATGCACATTTGTAGAGCTAATAAGCAAGCTATTGTCAAACAAAAAGCATCAGAAACCAGGCATTGTTATGGGGGGCTAGTTTGGGAAAATTCTTTTTTTTTTCCTATTCTGACATCGCTCCGTGTCTAAATAAAGAAAATAAGACACAGCAGTGTTTCTCTCCTGGGCGGCCGGGAGCGGGAGGCTCCCAAAGCGCCCAGGAGAGTTTTTTTTTCTTTTTTCTTTTACAGCAGCAGAGTCTTCGGGTCGGCCGAACATGCTCAGCACCCGAAGCCACGAGAAGCAAGCCCATGTACGGCTGATTTCAGTGTTCGGCTCACTTCACTTCAGATCGGTCATTCACTCGGCTGCCCTCGGCTGCCCTCGGCAGCTTAGTGAATAGACCCCATAGTATTAAGACTTAAATACAGTGAACCAATAATCTATTTAACTATAAAACACAAAGAAAATATTTAAGCATGCAAAATACACAGACATTGAAAGACAAACGATAGACATACCTTTAAGTGGGGAGGGAGTACAGGTATATTTAACAGTTAATTGTCACATGAGGGCCCCATTCTTGTGGTCCAAAAAGACTATTTTTTTCTCCAAAAGACTGCAATGATATATATCTGTTGTTCATAGGGAAGCATTGAGGGCAATCAATTGGTGGCAATCTAGTTGTTTACTATCTACAAGGATCTTTTGAAGGTCTTAGCCAGAGACAAAAGAAATTATGTACCTATTATGAGAATCAAGGGTCTCAGTGTAACATACTCACCTCCCCTTCATTACAGTCTCTGTGCATGGAGCCGTCCCCTCAGCTGCAGCATCATTCAGCTCCACCCTCATACCTGGTTTAAGGCGCCAGATTCAATTGTCCAGTGTCAGTTCAATGTGCAGATGCCGGGCAGTATCACCTCACATCCCTTGTCTGCACTGTGACCCCCCCCCTTTCTTTACTAAAGTACCTTGCTGGAGGACACGCTGCTGCTGTCTCTCCCCAAACATTCCTTCCTTGACTGAAGCAGACTGTCACTGGACTTATTTCTCTCAGAATCTCAACTGCTGCTACTACTTTCAAACCAGGACTGTGGCTGGACATTCTTCTCATGAACCCACCTACCATTGCTCCTGTCACACTACTTACTTGCTGCTGACGGATTCCATTGAAGCAAGCCATCTCCTCAGCTGGAAGTCTATCTCCCTCTCTGTAAGGACGTATCATCCATTCACCAGCACTACCATCCCCCGGCTCTCAACAAGCAGAGTCTGCTGAAACAAACTACTATCTTCCTAGTTAAAGTCACATCACCTCCAATAGCTGTGAATTCCTGAAGTGTTCCAATCTTCCTCTGTCAGCACAAATGAAAGTATTTCTATTTCATTGACTTTCTTATATATCTTTTGGGAGCTTATAATTACCTTTATACAACTTGTTGATGGACTGAAGTGTCCGTGGGCGACTTTGTCGAAATAGCACTATACCACCAAATCCGATTTCTGGGATCTGCATCCAGTTTTTGAAACCCATTGGGTTTTTATCCTTGGCTGGTGCTGCACATATGCTTCATACCTTTAACAGGCTAAGGACATGGTCACCAAGCAGATTGGGCAGTGTCAAAGAAGCAGGAATAAGCAAAGTAAATTACTCTAAGTACAAGTGTACTATATAATTCGCCAATCATTATAAGTCTCATAAGTCACAGCACATCTATATGATAGCTAATCAAATTCCTTGTTACTCAGTTATGCAAACAAAAGTAATCTTAACATATATTAGGACTGAAGTGAGGACTTTGGGTGATACACTCTCCATATAATGGACTGGCTTTGGTTTCTTAAACTTGGTGCTACTTTTTCAGTTTACAAATTAACAAAGGCAAAATGCAGTAGGGGAGCTTTAACACTTTTGACCTTAAAACAAAAACGACCTTGAAAATTTTCTTCATATCCTCCCATTTAAAAAAAAAAACATTAGACTTGGGTAAAGAGAGAAAAAGAGGAAAGAAGAAAAAACATTAAACAAAAGTACAAATTTACTACTGCCTCAATAAGGATTTTTAACTTGCACATTTCTTTTTACAGTTGTTGGCAAACATTGAATCTGTATTTGTTTACTGAAAAACAATCTGTAGTTGCCTTCCAAAATACAAATTTGCAAGTCAGGCACAAACAAACAAAAAAAAAAAGAGAAGAAAATAAATAAAATAATTTAGCATTTTGTTAAACCTGACTGCAATTAATTACTCCAATTCAGAGGATTCTCCTTAAAACAAAGACACATAATACAAAAACAAATAGAAAATGCTTTAAGATCCTCTGTTGATTTACAGAATTCCTGGGCCAAGTCCGTGTCAGATCTGGATCATCCATTGATGTTCTTGTATTTTTCCTTCATAAAATACAAAACTCAAAAACCATTACTAACACCTTACTTTACCTCTCTAGAGGTTCCCCTATATGCTTGGCTGTTTCCTCCTGATCTTTTCCAATTTAGGAATTCAACATAATCTTTTTTGAAAATTTGGAATTCTTCCACAAACTATCTCTTTCAAGTTTCAGCTACATATTCTCAGTCTCCAATCTTTGTTTTCCTTGTTGATTTCCTTGTATCCTTGTTTATACTTATTTACACTTTGTTATTTACTAGGCACTTACAATACAGGTAGTTAGGGAACATATCATAAAAGAACTGTTCCTGAAATAAAACCCTTTCTTTACAAATGTTAGAAACAGCTTTGGTATTTAAAGTGACTCATAGTTCATTTTTTTCAGTATTTTTAACAAAGCCATTATGTATGAGGTAGTATATTTGAAGGGGCCATGTATCCTCATGAAACATCAACTTGCTCTTGGTGCAAGTTGGAATATCCAAGTTGGAAGATTTATTTTAGTGATGATGTCTTCTCAGGCTCAGGAAACTGAGATGACATCACCAAGAGAAACTGGTTGGCCCAAACACAGACTGTAGTACTAGATCACTGGTCTCTACTCCTGATGAAGCTGCTAGCATGGAAAATGTGATGTTAGATTTATGTAAGTGAAAAATGAATTTCTTTTTTATTGTAGATGTAATTGAGAACATTCATATTTATATACAGTGGTGGAAAATGTAGAGATAAAAGGCTAAAAATAGACCTGATGCATAACTATCATAGATGAACATCTTGATTTGCAAATTAAATTGAGCAAATCTGCCAAAACTCTTTTCAACACAATGCAATGTTCCTATGTACTGGAATATGTGCATGCAGATTTGCCAATTTGTTGGTCTGCACAGAAAAATTAAATCCATGAATACTTATTTAATAGTTTAATAAAATGTAATATTTCCCACATAATACACATACTTTTTTTTGGAAGGGGGAAGTATTTGGGGTCCTTCATTTTCATTATTTCCGATTATCCACCAAGCATTTTGAAATGTCAGTTTGAAAAATTATTCTTTAACTTTAAATGACAAGAGCATTTCATTTTGGAAAGTTGTATAGAAATTAATTAACCTTTTTCGATTGAAAAGCAAATTATCTTCAGAATAAACAACATAAGTACTTCAGCTGTAACAAATGGTTTTGTTTCACATTTATCACATTACTTATTAGCCATAGTATATGAAAATGTTTAACTTGTAAAACAAGATGTAATTAGCATTAATATGCAGAAACTGAAGATCCTACTCAGTTTTCAGACATAATCTCTTGTTTTTTCATGTTACTGGTTGCTTATAGTATGCCCGTTAATAGTCAATTTGCAAATGCTATAAAACAATAGCAATGAGGGGACCAGAAGGAAACAATAAGTCTGCACTGTAAAATTACAGCACTATCTTGTTAAAAAGATGAATAATAAAAAAACAACTAGCTCTTTTAATATATTTATACAAATTAGGCAATTTTGCAAAGATAAAGTTTACTTTTTCTGCTGCTGTACGTCAAGAATTTTGCTAGTATTCTTAAGTGTTCTACCAATTTAAATAGCTTTTTATTTTTGGGAAAAGTAACCTGTAACTATATGCAGACACACTGGGGTCTCTGCATACATTCAATGTCATGTTTGGCTGACAAGAATTACCAGAGAAGACTGTACTTCCAAATGAATATTATTCCTTCTTCCATGTAGCCCCAGAAAAAGATGAAGCCTTTTTACAAGCTTGTAGACACTCCATGGAAGGGGCACAATAAATAGAAATCATGATTTTAGAATTGCTGTCATTGCAGCCATTGTATAAGTCACATATGAGAAGCAAGATAGTATGTTTTTTTTAATTACAAAGGCATACATAATTTTTATATATTATAAAACAATATATGCATGCCATCACTTTTTCGTTTCAATATTTTTTATTAAGGAATCAAAAAGAGAGTAAAAAAACCCATACAATGCAAGTGAAAAACATATACAACAAAACATTACGATATATGAAAAAGGGGGGTAAAAAAAAGACAGGGGAAAGAAGAAAAAGCATAAAGATGGTTGGGACAACCCCATGACCATGGGGGTGTGGGGGCAACAATAGGCTTATGTAGAGAGAATTAGAGGGGATGAAAAGAGAGAGCTAGCAATACAAAAATAAAAAAAGAAGAGGAGAGGGGAAGAAAGAGAAGAGCGTGTCCCAGAAAAGAAAGAACAGCAGTCAAAACTGAGAAGGGAGAGACCAAGAAAAATGTAGGTATCAATAAGGCTCTGGTCAAAACTAGGTGGAAGATACTTCTTCATCCAGGGGTCCCAGATGCATTTAAATGTAGGCATAGAGCCAAGAAGTTTAGCGAATAGCTGTTCATTTGCAAATACTTCTTGGAGCCAAATTTAAATTTGGAAACATGTAAACAATAGGGAAGCCAAGCCTTGGCAATAGTTTGCTTAGTGCAAACTGAGCTTTATACAGTACCTCTGGTTGTAAATTAAGTAGGACTGTACTACGATGGAAGGGCAGGGAGTGTCCTATGAGAGAATGTAATAGGATGTAAACATTATTCAAGAAACGTTGTGCAACAGGGCAAGACCACCATATGTGCATTATTTCTACATAATTCAGGGCAATTATGAAAGCAGTTGGGGGACTTGACTGGGGATATGCGTAATAATCTGGAGGGGTACCATCTAAATAAAATCTTGTAATTAGATTCCAGGGCTGCAGATCAATGCGCGGTGCATCTAATGGTGTCCCAAATTTGAAACCATTGATTATGTTCCAGGGTCATTCCCAAATCACAAAGATAAACATGGACCCCCCTGGAATGGGTATTGGAAGTGTCTACAAATCCATCGGAACCAAAAGTTATGCACAAATATAGCATATGTATATAGTATAAGATCAACATTTTTTCATACTTCGAAATACACAATGACAAAAACCATATATCCCCCCACCGACAAAAAACCTTGATAAAAACAAAGTAAAAACCCTACTTAAAGTCTGGGGGTTAAACTTGTATCTAGCATCATGCATATAGGGTTTAAAAATACATATAATATCATATAAAGTCCACTTGTATCAAATGCCAAAACTTGAAAAAAACATATCTCTGAATTGATGCCTGTAGTTAAAGAGATTAATTTGTAATATAATAAAACAATACACACTTTATATTGCACTTTATATTACAAGTGAATCTCTTTAACTATGGGCATCAATTCACCGTCTATATCTAGACCAAATGAAAGGCAAAACTCTCTGTTGCAGAATGCATAAAATATGCAATAAAACGGGAATGGGAAGGACTCTAAAAAAATATAGAAGTGTAGGCAGGTATGTCATCTTAATCACTGCAATACGGCCCATCCAAGATAGAGTGTAATGACTCCAGGCTGAAAGGAGAGTGCGTAATTTCTTAAATAATGCAGGATAATTCGCTGCATATAGAGAGTTGTACGAGCCAGTAAGCTGAACGCCCAAATAAGATAGAGAAGAGGAGGCCCAGGGAAAGGTGCTTTGCAAATACTATTTTTTTTGTTACAGGTAACAAGTGACTATTTTCTAATTTGATGATGACATATTAAAGAAGTCCAAGCTATGAATCACAAATGTGACAAAAATGGTACATTTAAAAGATTGGGGGCCTCTTTTATCCAAGTTTTTGGAATAGCTAGATAATTAAAAAGGCAATCTGACAGTTTATTTTTACCATTACAGACAGCTATTATTTACAGTTGTTATTTGACATATGCTATGCTTTTAAAAAAGAAGCTATTTATGTTCTAAACAAGCAACATACATTTAACATCACATTAAGACCATGCAAAGATGCGTCCAGTATGACGGATGAAGATCTCTTCAGCCCTTGCTGCATCTGCTCACCGGTTCCCATAAACTTGAATGAGTCTGTATACTAAGAATGGAGATCATTGTTATTTGGCCCCTCCACCCAAGTTATATCCTGTATCCAGATTGTATCATTTTAAAATTTGAAAGAATAGCAATCATTTTAGGTAGATGGTGGAGACCTTTTCTTTAGGCTAAATTCAATAACTTCAGTTCTAAAAGTTATATAGCCTAGCTACGTGTTTCCCCGAAAATAAGACAGTGTCTTATATTTTTTTTTCCACAAAAAAAGACACTAGGTCTTATTTTCGGGGGATGTCTTATGTGTACCTGGCTGCGGCTGTCCGCTCTCCGATCTCCGCTCGTGCGTGCGGGTGGCCGTGCGGGAGGGAGCTGCGGCCGCTCTCGGCACTATTGCCGTCCAGGGAGCCAGACAGGTGGGCGTGCGGGGAGGCGTGCCTGGCGGGGGGG
>NW_017306942.1:57680-64363 GCF_000935625.1 Nanorana parkeri | reverse complement strand
GGGGGGCGGGAGGGAGCTGCGGCCGCTCTCTGCTCCAATGCCGTCCATGGAGCCAGAAAGGTGGGCGTGCTGGCGGGCGGGGGGAGGGAGCTGCGGCCGTGACAGCATGTAAAAAGTAATTATACGGTGCAGCTACCCCGGAAGTAAGCTCTAGCGCTATCAGGGATTTCTGTAATACAAGATCTACCACCGAACTAGGTCTTATTTTCGGGGTAGGTCTTATATTACACAAATCCCTGAAGATAGCGCTAGGTCTTACTTTCGGGGGTAGGTCTTACTTTCGGGGAAACACGGTAGTAATCATTGGTGTAGCGATTAACCAGAAGTAGAGATTGTACCCATTCAGCATTATACAATTACAAATTATTTGCCATTTGTTCTATAAATGCCACAATTCACTTAAAAATATAAGCTGTGCAATAGAACAGAGTATTATAACGTACATGCTTCGCTTGTGCACTAAAGAACACTTGTTCATTTCATTGTAGAATTGACGCACCTATTGTAGAGTCAGTCATATAACAGGTGATTATCACTGCCATTTATGTAGACAGTTAAAAGGCAACCTTGATTTTTTGCAAGGCTGTTGGATTAACTAAAATCCTTTATGTTTAAGGAAAACAGAAACCACTTTCTTGTGAGATGCAGCTTTCAGAACATTATTTTTGTTGTCTCTTTGATAAAGCATATTCAGAGTCACATCCTTTTATATTACAAGACATACCTTGGTTGTTGCAGCCTCTATTATTTACTGAGCTACAACCCAGCACAAATGACACATTGCTCAGTCAGATTAATAATTCAGATATGTATTATAAAAGTCTGAAATTGAATTCGGGACAATGAAATGCATCTATTATATAAAAATCACAACGAGCAAACAAGGAGAGGAAAATAAAAGTGCTTTAAATATTCATTTAGGAGCATTGATCATACTCTGTAAAGGTGGTTCAAGTAGAGATTGTTTGTCTGCACAATATATCATTCAAACTATCAGGGGACTGGAAACTTGTAGCATTTTTAAATATTATTTGAAATATACAGTTTAGAATTCCAAAAAATGTACATTTTGACAGAGGAGTTGATTTACTAAAGTAGAGACTGTTTATTCATACATTTTTGACTCTGAGCCACATGTTTTTTCTTTTACCTTGTAGGTTATTGGGTATTTAAAGTGAGCACAGCAAACACTTGAACAGGCTCTAATCCTTGCTAAATTAACCCCCATTAACTAGATATCCAGGTAAAGAAACCTATAATAGTTTTGGGTAATTTTTTTGCCCACTTGCAATGGCGAGTGGTTAATATATATTTTTTTGTTTTATATTTTTATTTCTTTTTATATAAAAAACAATGAACACAGGGTACAATAATGACACTGGTGGGGTTCATTTTCTTCATTAGTAGAGGTGTTAACTTAGCAATGAATGTTCATAAATAGGGTGAGCATGTGAGGGAATCAGGATTTCTCTATTACTGAATTGGGTATTTAAAGTGAACACAGGTTCCTCTTGATTACTTCTATTTACTTTATAAGGAATTTTTTTTTTTTTTAAAGTAAACCCTTTTGAATTTTCAGCACACCTCAAGCTGTTTTGTTTCAGACTGTCCTTCTCTTATCAAAACTCAGTACGGAGTTGCCTGAACAAACAAGCATGCATGTGCAGGCAGGAGGATGAGTTATCCCTTTGGCTCATTCAGCTGTGTGGCCAAAGCTGGCCATACACTGGTAGATTTACGTACAAATGTTCATATGAAAAATCTTTTCAGAACATTCGATAATGTCATCAGAGACTTGACGAATGCTATTCAAAATCTATGTAAATCCAGTAATAGCACTTCCCAATTATTGAATTTCAAGAAACCATTTACAATATTACTATTGTGATGGAGTGTGTTTAGAAAGGACTCAGAGATATATAATTAATAAATATTTATTTGGATTCTTGTTTTTCTAAAAATCCTACAGTTCAGTATAAAACAATTCATTTATAGTAACATTCATGTAGTTCTCCAAATACCATGTTTCTATCTCTATGGCTATTGCTGATTCATATATTTACGATCCATATTACAAACATAATTTATACATTCATTTACATATTCATGTTTCATATTGTTCTTTACAGGTATATCACTATTTGATGAATCCCCTACGCGTTACGCTCAAAAAGGCTTCTTCGGGGTGTGTGTTTGTTTTGTTTGTTTGTATATATCGATTTTCAGCAATAATCTGTTTTTAAAAAACATATAATACAATATAGATCAATGTTAAACCATGAGATAGGGAATCAGCATATAATGTATTGTATCTCAATATCCTTCAATTATTTCTATTTTATAATTATTATATATACAATTCCTTATTTACCATTAGTCAATATAATATATTCATTTTTCTTCATTTGTCATTAGTAACTTCACATTAATATTCATACATGGGGTATCTTGTTTACATCGATTATTTGTCCATCAACGTTTGTTCATCTATAATGCATATATTTGATCGTTTTAACATTAAATTATTCGGTATATATACAGAAATACTTCATCGTTCTTACTTTTTCCATAATATTGTTTTACATTATATTTCTTGATCTAGATATGTGACAGAGTATTTATTCACCATCAATGTAAATGGTTAATTATTTTACCTTTCTTTCTATTCGACTATTAGTCCCGAGATTGCATGATCCTGGAGAGGCCTTTCTCCCAGGGTGATGGGGATTCCCTCATCAACTCTAGAGAGTGTCACACGGCGGAACCAGAGACGCACAAGGAGTCCAGTGCAGCTTCACAATACTAAAAAGTGATTAGAGTGCTTAGTCTATGTCAGATATTAACTTCCCTTTTATGTGTAGTTAGTTAGTTTTCTGTGTGTGTAGTGCCTTTCCTCTGTTCCTAATTATTCTCATTTACTTGGCACGTGCATTCTCTAGTCCCTACTATGCCCAGACGGTCTCACAGACCCTGTGTATATATAAATATCTTGATTACAAAGTTTAATTGATCATCTGTGATGTTTAGCTGTTCAGTAGCCCCCCTCTTTCCATTCATCAGTGTTTGTACTCAGTGTTTCACATGTTTAGGCTATTTTTCATATGGTGTGCCCCAACCCTTTAATCTTTCAGATATTTATAATTACCTGTGCATGTGAGTCAGTACAGTGTTTCTTTCCTCCTGCGTGTCAATTTGTGTGTATCTCTCCATCCCCCTTCCCTGCTCTGAAAGTTTGTATGAGATACACACAGATTGACACGCAGGAGGAAAGAAACACTGTACTGACTCACTACGGCTCAAAAGGTTTATTATACCAGTTGATGTGATTTTCTAAGGTAAGGGAACGTTGGGGCACAATTGATTTTTTTATATGATGTGGATTGGATCCACATAAGCACCAAATATTCTAAGTAGGCTTATGGGCTAGGGAGTGAAAGATTTATTTAATAATTAAAATACATTCATAGAGCCAATGGATTGTGGCTATGCACAGGTAATTATAAATATCTGAAAGATTAAGGGTTGGGGCACACCATATGAAAAATAGCCTAAACACGTGAAACACTGGGTACAAACACTGATGAATGGAAAGAGGGGGCTACTGAACACCTAAACATCACAGATGATCAATGAAACTTTGTAATCAAGATACTTATATATACACAGGGTCTGTGAGACCGTCTGGGCATAGTAGGGACTAGAGAATGCACGTGCCAAGTAAATGAGAATAATTAGGAACAGAGGAAAGGCACTACACACACAGAAAACTAACTAACTACACATAAAAGGGAAGTTAATATCTGACATAGACTAAGCACTCTAATCACTTTTTAGTATTGTGAAGCTGCACTGGACTCCTTGTGCGTCTCTGGTTCCGCCGTGTGACACTCTCTAGAGTTGATGAGGGAATCCCCATCACCCTGGGAGAAAGGCCTCTACAGGATCATGCAATCTCGGGACTAATAGTCGAATAGAAAGAAAGGTAAAATAATTAACCATTTACATTGATGGTGAATAAATACTCTGTCACATATCTAGATCAAGAAATATAATGTAAAACAATATTATGGAAAAAGTAAGAACGATGAAGTATTTTTAGAAAAACAAGAATCTAAATAAATATTTATTAATTATATTTATCTGAGTCCTTTCTAAACACACTCCATCACAATAGTAATATTGTAAATGGTTTCTTGCTATTCAAAATCTAATTTGATGCTAACATTCAGTTTTCAAATTAATAGAATTTCCCAAATGAAAATCACATGCACAGTTAACATTTTGAGGGTTATTCACAAAGGAGACAAAGGATTAAGCAGAAGCATCGGCTAATCCTTCAGCTTACTTTGGCTGCTGAAGCCCTCCGGTTCAGCCAAACCAAAGGTCTGTTGGGATCAGCCCAGTTGTTGTCATTCAGTGACAGCCTAGGGTCATCAAAACCTGAGGACACTGGGCTGTCCTTGAATGAGAACAACTGGGTGGAGCTAGCCGTGATATCACAGCTGGCTCCACCCAGTTGTTTGGATTTGGCCTACCCATATGACAGATGGTGGCCAAATGAAAACAAATAGACAGAGCCAGCAGTGATGTCAACGCTAGATCTCCCATTTGTTTACTTTTTGCTGTCACCTGTCATGCAGGTCATTTTGGGCTTTCTTCATTTCGTCGAGTCGGCATCCAATTGTTGACAATGCTGGCTGTCTTGATTGACGTGGATTACTTAGTTGGATCAACTTTATACATTTCTGGGGTTTTTTTTTCAATTAAAGGACTTGTAAAAACCTTTTGTTGAGTTTTTTTCAATTAAAGGGATTTTTCAAAAGTCTAGTGTATTTACAGGTGAAACTCTAAAAATTAGAATATCGTGCAAAAGTTCATTTATTTCACTAATGCAACTTAAAAGGTGAAACTAATATATGAGATAGACTCATTACATGCAAAGCGAGATAGTTCAAGCCGTGATTTGTCATAATTGTGATGATTATGGCTTACAGCTCATGAAAACCCAGATCCACAATCTCAGAAAATTTTTGGCATTGTGGGCAGGTGCCAAGTCCTGCTGGAAAATGAAGTCAGCATCCCCATAGAGCTTGTCTGCGGAAGAAAGCATGAAGTGCTCCAAAATCTCCTGGTAGACGGCTAAGTTGCATTAGTGAAATAAATGAACTTTTGCATGATATTCTAATTTTTCGAGTTTCACCTGTATTTACATTTTTATTTAACCCTTTAGTGAACGAGTATGGGTACAAGAACTCCTTACTCAGTCACAAGGGGGGCAGAATCTGGATGTCCCCTTTATTAAAGGGGGTACCCTGATGCAAATAAGCCCCACTACCTGCAGACCCCCACAACCAATGCCCCAGGGATTGTGGGAAAGAGGCCCTTGTCCCCTTTGGCATGGGGACTTAGTGTTTTTACAGGACCCTTGAAAAGCACCCTATCAGTGCCGAGGGCATGTGGCCTGGTATGGTGCAGGGAGGGGGGCGCACGCTTCCCCGCCCCTTTCTTGCCCTGCCAGGCCTGTGCTTGGATTAAAGGTCTGGTTAGGAATGTTAGGGGATCCCACTTTTTCCCCCAATTTTTGGGGATGCGTTCCTCCTTTCTTTTACTTTTTTTATAATGTTTTTAATTTTTCTTTTTTTTACTATTTTTAAATATTTCTAATCTTTTTTCCCCCTTTTGTTTAAATGTTTTAATTTTCTCACTACCTCAGAGATACTGAGCAGAATAACCGAGCCGAATGAACTGCCAGAGTTTCAGCATAGCCGATCCAGATGTTGGATCGGCTGAGTTGAACCGCTTCTTCACTTCAGCTCTGCCGAATATGCTGAGCATGTTTGGCTGACCCAAGACAGCCGATGGAACAGCCATCTGCTCACTTCATTTTGGCTTGTTTATTTACTCGGCTGCCTTTGATTACTGTTTTTACACTTCCTGGTACTATTAGGCTTTAGTGATGTAAGCCATGCCTAAAAGATACACCCTGGGAAGGTTACATCACATTGAATTGCTGGGAAATCTCATCTGTAAACTGCAAAATCTCACAAGATTTAATGGAAAGACATTTTCCTCCCCTGAAATGATGTGCATGGTCACATGTCCTAGTCACATGTGCCAGAGTTCCAGAAAGTAAAGGGTGATGTATTAATCTGCCCTGAGTAAAAATGGCCAATGTGAGAAGAATAGGGAGGAAAAAAAGGTATGCAAAGAATAAAAAAAACTATCTAGAAGTATCTGTGGATTGTCATTGCTAAACATTTCTAAAGATGCCTTTGATGTAATTTTAAAGATAATAGTAAAGTTCCTCTTTAAGTATAGGAACACAAGGTAAACAAATGACTATACTCTCTCAATTTTGTTTTTGGTTCACTTAAAAAAAGAGCTTTAAAGATAATTTTGACATGTTTGCTTGCATGTTTACAACAAAACTTATGTTTCAATTTATGTTTCTGTTTCCAGAGGAACAGTTAATTTCAGATGTAGTTTGCTGTGATTTAATATAATTATGTCAGGTGTTAAGCAAATTGATTTTGTCTGATAATGGCAAATGTTTAACCAACAGTATATTGTATAAATAGACTTGTCTAAAATTTGCTTCCTAACTAATTGAACAGCTAGTATTTCAAAAATTACCAAACACATACAAAACAGGAAGTTAACACTACTGTTTGTATGTATATATA
>NW_017306942.1:46916-57627 GCF_000935625.1 Nanorana parkeri | reverse complement strand
ATATATATATATATATTCGTTTTTTTGTTGTTTAAGAAATGCATGTTGTTATATATTTTGTCAAATATGTGCTTAACTCATTCGCTGCCAGATTAATTTTTGCACTTTTTCCACACTATGCACATGCAGATTACTTAAAACCCCCAGAATTGTATATTGAATATACTGAAAGTGAGAGACCCTGTAGAATTAAATGGCGGCAGTTGCAATTTTTCATGATATTAGCGCAACTGTTTCCAAACCTAAATTGACAGAAAAAAATATGCTTAAGTCAATTTTAGTACACATAAACACAATATATTACCCAATTTTTAGGAAAGTATAAAAAAGAAGGTTGTGCCAAGTAAATAGCTTCCAAAAATGCTTCAAAATTGTGTGCACCTGTGAAATGGTAAAAAACTATGGTACCCAAAATTGTCTATAGGCCATACTTAAAAAGCTTTTACAGTTCATCAGTTTAGAGTTAAGCATGCATATTGGCCCTAGAATTATTGCTCTCATTCCAGCATAGGCAGTGATACTCACAACCTAATGGTATTATTAAACATTTTTTAACTTGTATTGCTATTAAAAAAGGGGCTTAGAAGCCCTCTATGTGATGGCATTTTAGTGGTAATAGGTTCTATTTAAGGAGACATTAGGGGTCTGTTGGACACCTTATGTCACCTTTGCAGCCCATTGCAGATTTTGCTTGATCGGTTTCTTCTCCAGCCTCTTAGGCTGGGGAATGGTGGCTGAGAAACTGGAAGTGATTAAATCATTGTTGCTTTCAGGTTAATTTAGCAGGGAGGAAATCAGTGAACAGATGTCAAAGCAGATGCCAGAGCCCGTGGAAGTGATCAAAAGGCTTCACAGCCACCCAAATCACTTCAAGTATAAGCCAAGAGTTGCCTTTACATATGTATAACAGCCAGGCATCTGCTTAAAGGGGCCCACTGCCACTGAGGTATGTCATACATCAGTGGCAGCAACAGGGTTAAACCAAGTTTCACTTCTGAAGTTCACTATTTTTTTATGTTGTTAGTGAAAAGTTAGTCTTCAGGCAAACCAAAAAAAGGTAAAGGCCAACCTCCTTACCCTACCACTTACTTTTATGCTTCAGTTTTTTGCTAGTGTCCTAGGAGATTAGACACTTTTTACTCATCTCTGAGGAAAACTCTATTTATATTTTTACAAATTTTTATCTCCTATCAACATTCTCAGTACTTGGTGGATTGCTTTTCTCTTCAAGTGAGGCATTTTTATGCTCCTTAAGCTGGTCTCTACACAGCAGCTTAAGCACATAATTGTTGTTTCCTCAGCAAGGACTTTGGAGGCCATAACTGGACCCCACTGAGCCAAATATTGTGGGGTCTGCCTAGAATGTAATTTTCAGGCACTGGACTCTTC
The DNA here is from genome assembly GCF_000935625.1 of Nanorana parkeri. Classification (NCBI taxonomy): domain Eukaryota; kingdom Metazoa; phylum Chordata; class Amphibia; order Anura; family Dicroglossidae; genus Nanorana; species Nanorana parkeri. Next base: position 56,238 of record NW_017306942.1, on the reverse strand, counting down.
CTGTGGTGCTTTCCAGGCTTCTGTGTACTGTGTTAGTTAGCCGCAGAGCTCTTACCAGGTTTAGAGCCATGGCACAGACTCTAGTGCAACCCTGAGTAGGCCCATGGATGAGGCAAAGAAACTGGAATGTGCACTGGGCTCTGCATTGTTGGACCACTTTCTAGACCACTGGTCACTCCATTTCCTCAATTTTCTTATTGGTTCACTCAAAAAAATATTTTCAAAGTGAATGTGGAACTTGCATGTTAACGACACAACTTATGTTTCTAAAAAATATTTTTATTTTAATAATATTTGTCTAAATTTGCATAAGCTATGAAAAATATTTAATTTCAGAAAACTATTTTGTCACCAGGGGAACAGCTGTAGCTTGCTTTAATTTAATATAATTATGTCAGGTGTTACGCACATTGATTTTGTCTGGTAATGGCAAATTTTTACCCAACAGTATATTTGTGAAAAGACTTGTCTGTGATTTACTTCCCATCTCATTTGTAAGAACAGCTGGCAGTTTAAACATGACCAACCACATACAAAAACAGGAAGTTACACAAAATATATAAACTGTGTATAATATATAGATATATATAATTTTTATATATATTTATATATTTTTTTTCTTGCCTTCCCCCAGCATTAGATGAACATATATAAAGTGTTTACTTTATCAAGCATTGAGGGACACAAGAAGATAATAATTCTTAGACAACTGGGTTAAATGCACCTGACTTCAGAAGGTGGACAACTGGCATACCAAAAAATATTTTGAAGGCCAGCACCCAAATAACCCAATCCAAAATCTCTTTTTTTGCTAGTGTCCTTGGAGAGTGCAGAAAACTTTGCCTATATTTTTACTAATTCTCTTCTATTAATGTTCTCAGTACCTTCTTAAGCTAGTTTCTGTAAAGAAACTATTTAGATCACTGATCTAAGATCAGCATTTCCCCAACAATGGGTTTCGAGGCCATACCTGGACCCCACAGAGCCAAATATTGTGGGATCTGCCTAGAATGTAATTTACAGGCACTGGGCTCTTCCTGTGGTATTTTCCAGATTTTTGTGTACTGTGTTAGTGAGCTGCAGAGCTCTTTCCAGTTTCAAAGACATGGCACAGACTCTCGTGCAACACTGTGGGTACGTTCACACCATATGCAGTGCGTTCCGGGCTGATTCTGGCCGGAACGCACTGCATCACAATGCGGCCAGCTCACTATTTTGTGGTGGCCGGAAGAGGCGTGGCGGGCCACTGAAGTGAATGGCACCATAGCCACGCCCACCGGCCGCAATGCGATCACCCGCACGGGATCGCAAGGCACATTGTGCCTGCGTTCCGGTGCAAACAAAATAGTGCTTGCAGCATTTTGATGGCACATGAACGGACGGCAGGCACACTGTGCCTTGTGATCCCGTGAAGGGCGTGGCTACAGTGCCATTCACTTCAATGGGCCGCCATGCCCCTCCTGCTCCCCTAAAAAGTGAGCCAGCCGCAATGCGAGGCAGTGTGTTCTGGCCAGAATCAGGCCGGAACGCACTGCAACTGGTGTGAACGGGCCCTGAGAAGGCCCATGGATGGGAAAAAGATACACTAGAATGTGACCAAGGGGCAATGAGCTCTGAATTGTGGCACTTTTCAGCCCTGTGTGCGCTGTGTCAAGTTGCCAAAGAGCACTTTCCAGTTTAAGAGCAGTAGCACAGCCTCTGGTGCAACCTAGATGACTCTCTGTTTAAAGTGACACTAAACTCAGGAGTTACATCTTAAAAATGCATTCAGGTACCTTAACTATTAACAAAAATGGATTTTATTTCTGTATCACTTGGCTGTAGATCCTCGAATCGTCTCTGAATTTGTGCTGAAATTTTACTTCCATAGGCGGCTACTTTTGTTCCCCATGGTCCCTTTGTGTGTTGTAAAGTAGCCACCGCTCCACTCTCTCTCCCGTGATGGACTACTGTATAATCTCAAATTTATTTAACTAATTTGCATTGAAATTATAATCTATCACAAGAGCACTTTTAGTTTAAGTATGACTCTAAAAGAACCTTTGTGTACTGTCCCATTTAGCTGCAAAGTGCTCTCCAGTTTACATAGACTCTAGTGTAGCCCACTCTGTGATGACTCCTAGTGTATGTAAGCCTCTGGATATGGCAAAATGTGGCGTTTTTTCATGCATTGTGTACTAAGCTGGTGTACCCCAGAGTACTCCCTAGGTCCAGAACAGTGACTAACAGTCACTGAACACTTGCCTTCTAAGTGAACCTCTAAATACTGTGATATATTAAAACAACAACAAAAAGATGGGATACACATTTTATTTGTATATTGATCACAAATATACACTTTTTTTAACAATACCCTTTAAGAAATGGCAAAATACTCTCCCCATGCATAGTAAACATATAGAAACATACATGAAATACTAATCTGTTCATAGCAGAGAACATAAACTATATCTATCATGATGATCCTCAATTCAATCTCAAATCAATCTCACTATGCTGGAAAATATATACCCATTAATTCCATACAAAGTAGCATCATATGAATATTTATCCAATACTTGATGAAATATCAATATGAAACCAGGAGGATGACAATCATATATCATTGCATAGACATTTGCAGCACAATTTGTAATTGTAAATCCATGCACTAGAAGGATTAATTTATAAACATTGTTAAAAAATACTCCTGGAAATTGCATTCAGACCAATGAATTGTACTGTACATTTCCATAAACTATACAAAAGTAGTGAAACATATTAAATAAACCCCTTCTGATTGCTATTAGGATGCAATCCCATCACATGTGTAGGTAAGTCATCCCCAAAAGGATACCGGCTCTCTACATAAAGTAGGAGTATCCCAATATAGATAATTCAATACAGCATAAACACTGTTTATCACTTCCCCCTTGATACAATATTGTAATTGAGTGACACTTCTGAGAACTAGGCACAGTAGTTATTTATAAACAAAATGTTTTATAAGAAGATATACAGAAAAATCAGATGGACGTCAAGATTCTTGAGTGGAAAATCCACATATCTCTATGGAAGTGACAAGTCCCTGCATGAACTCACTGCTACAGCACTAGTCTAATCCCTTTGAATAGGACAACTGCCATCAAAAGGACTACTGCACTTACTTATCACGGGTGATTTGCAACAATACAGTATAATCAAGGCAGTAAAACAACACATGTATAAAGTGTATCCTTTCATTGTGTACACCCAAAACAGGGCATTGTGATGGGGGTGGTATGTGCACTGGTCTGTACCTCTAACTGATTTACCAGCCCCGGAGGTTTGGTGAACATCACCCACTGGCTGCACTTTATAGATTATTTACTTATTTACATAGTGTGGAGGAGGAGTGATACCAAGCTGAAAACATTTGTTGAGAAACTTATTTGTAATGAGTCTATGGGGGTGATTTACTAACCTAAACACACACACACACCAGGTGTGTGTGATTTTCACACAGCAAAACGTATTTATCAACCAAAAAGTCTCTAAAAGCATATTTCCACTAATGCCATATATGGAAAAATCATGCACATGATTGGCTGAAATATATTGGCTGAAATCAGCCTTACATCGGCTTGCTTTGCATGGCTTCGGGTCGGCCGAACATGCACAGCACAGCATGTTCGGCTGACCCGAAGTGCAGAAGGAGTTCGACTCAGCCGACCCAACATAGATGCCGAACAGCAGTGAGTGAATAGCCAAATACCCTCAGAGGGACTGAGCAGAACAGAAAAAATAGTTAAAAAATAAAAAAAAGTAAATAGAAAACGATTGTGCGGAGCTAGCAGTGACAGCTAGCTCCGCCCAATAGTTTTCTATTGTTCGGCGGCTCTGCTGCAGTAAAAAAAAAACGAAAAATAACAAACTCTCCCGGGCGCTCTGGGAGCCTCCCGCTCCCGGCTGCCCAGAAGAGAAACACTGCTTTTTATTTTATTTTTTATTTATTGAAATCAGCCGTACATCGGCTTGCTTCTCGTGGCTTCGGGTGCTGTGCATGTTCGGCCGACCCGAAGTGCAAACGGAGTTCGACTCAGTTTCGACTCAGCCGATCCATCATCTGGATCGGCTGAGCCGAGCCTCCGGCAGGCTTCTCACTGCTGTTTGGGCTATTCTTAAAGATGCCGAACAGCAGTGAGTGAACAGCCGAATGCCAAATGCCGCTCGGCTGTTCTGCTCGGTCCCTCAGAGGGACCGAGCAGAACAGAAAAAGAGTGAAAAAAGTTTTAAAAAAGTAAATAGAAAACGATTGTGCGGAGCTAGCAGTGACAGCTAGCTCCACCCAATAGTTTCATATTGTCCGGCGGCTCTGCTGCTGTAAAAGAAAAAAAAACTCTCCCAGGCGCTCTGGGAGCCTCCCGCTCCCGGCCGCCCAGGAGAGAAACACTGCTGTGTCTTTTTTTCTTTATTCTGACACGGAGCGATGTCAGCATAGAAATTTTTTTTCCCATTGAAAGCATTGGGACATTACTATTGGCTATTTCAATTTGCAATCGCCAATAGTAAACTAGCATTGTACCTGCCCTCTGCTTATGGACCTGATGGAGAACTGCAGCAGAGGGCGGGTACAATGCTAGTTTACTATTGGCTATTGCAAATTGAAATAGCCAATAGGCATCTAGCAATGCATTCCAATGGGCAAAACATTTTTTTTCTATTCTGACACAGCTCTGTGTCAGAATAAAAAAAAAAGAAACAGCAGTGTTTCTCTCCTTGGCGGCCGGGAGACTCCCGGAGCGCCAGGGAGAGTTTGCTGTTTGGAGATCAGTGTCCCTGGTTAGCAGGTAACCAGGGACGCTGATCTCTATGCAAGTGGCCGGAGCCAGCCGTAAGATCATGGCTGGGTCCGCCCAGCTGTCAGAAGCAGGCTGTCGGCCGGCCAGCTTCGGCTTTCAGCGCCGAGGCATATGCGTCCGGCTCGACTGAGTCACTCAGCCATGTTCGGGAGCTGTATGGGCTATAGTGAATAGCCCGTACAGCACCCCTTCGGTTCTACTGAACCGAAGGGGTCCTGGGGCCGAAGCTAGCCAAAGGATCGACTGAAGCTACGGCTAGATCCTTCGGCAGCTTCGTGAATAGACCCCATAGTGAGGTTTTTTTAAATTTGACTTCAAAAGTAGAAATACAATTTATAAGGGACTCCTCTAACATAGAGTTTTGCAATTTATTGAGCAACTTTCTGAAACCCTCCACTTCATTTATGTTTGTGTCTGTCCATATCCATACAACACTTTTTATAGGACTTTAGTTTCATGTGCACATTGCATAGGGGACAGGAGGCTCTTGCAAGGTAGGAGAGACATTGTATTATGCCTGCTTTAATGCAGTTTTGTTTCCTTGACACTGCTTAGATGTTCCCTTTAAGCACTTTTATTTAAGAATTAGATGCAATCTATAGAAATGTTAATAATTTAGTCATATATGTTCAAATTATGAATTACTGCAATAAAATGTATCTAGCCATTTTGCAGATAATTATCTATTAATTAGCTCAATAAATGACCTCATACATTCTTATAAAAATTAGTTAGGTTGTAAAGGCACATGAATCATACTGAGGGCAGTGGGATGCTCTGTTTCAAATTGTACATATGGGATAATGTAACCTTTAATGCTAATTACAGAGCTATAAAATTACCAATATTTTTGTGCCTAGAAAATGAATTAGTTAGGAAATAAAATTTGTAATTTGGAAACATTTTACATTTTATGATATCCTATAGCAAACATAATTATTGACGGTAAACACACATCACCAGAAACTGTCTCAGATCACAGATTGACTGTGTATCCAATCTTATAAACTTTTTTTCTGTTGTTATTATAAGAAATTGTCTAACAATTCTAGTCCATCCCCCATCCAGCCACTATGGCGGGATGCCCCAAATGTTGGATGCACGCCCGAGTACTGCAGGAATGAATGCTCTGGCTTTCTCTCCCTCTATCACACAACAGAGCTCAGCCACTGCTGCAACAGAGGGAGAGAGAGAGTGCACAAGCAAAGGTTTTGAATGAGGTAGAGAGCTAACCCCTCCCTACATGTTTCATCATTCTGATATCTTCAGGCTTTTATATCTAATATACTGTATTTAATTTTATATTATATTGTGTATTTTTATTGTGCATTGTATATTTTCAGTGTTGCCTTTGGATGTATTTGTATACATAATGTAATATGGTTATATATTATTTTGGAGGCAGCTCATTACTGAGCTTTTTTTATTTGGTATGTGCAGTGTAGTTTTAGGTTTTACAAAGACATACCATGGGTTTGGGATGAGTGAATTGGGCAAAGTTTGATTCACAGGAGGGTTGTTGAGACTAGCGGGAAGTCCACAAACCCCAGACAAATCATGTTAACATCTATGATAGCAGAATCTTGCTATTACCTTCTGGCTTTTTTCAAGCCAATTTGCAAGCTTTTGTTTTCCCTTAAAGGAGAACTATGGGGTTAAGGCTTATCCCTATAGTTCTCCTTAGGGTAACGGGAGGACACAAACTAGTGTCCTCCCGTCACCCTAGGCTCAGTATACCGCTAGCTGTAGCTCGCGGTATACTGAGACGCCGCAGCTGAAGTGGATCCCGACAATTGTGCCGGGATCCGCCCAGCTGATTGACTGACAGCTGGCTCTGCCTATCTAGAGGCAGAGCCAGCTGTACCCGCCCCCTCCCCCGTCAATTCCGCCAGTCAGCACTGGCGGATCGGAGATGGGAGGGGGGCATCCAGGCCCTCCCCTGTCACGGCAGAGAGCCGTGACAGGATCGAGAGGTGAGCGAACGCCTCTATGTGTTCGCTCACCTCCCGATCTACTGAGCCGACCTGTGACAGTCTCATTGTCACAGGTCGGCTAGAACTATGAGATGAGTTAAAAGCACTCACCTCATAGTTCTCCTCTAAAATTCAAACCAGACCAAACATGCAGCCAAAAATGGGAAAGAGGACAGAAAAGCCCCTTCCTGAACCATATCAGGTCACATCCATTTCAACATGGAGTGGTACCTTGAAAGTAGGGGTGGCCAAGATTTCCCCCTTGTAAGGTACATTGTTCCAATGTTGGGGGACAAGGGTTTCATCTCCACATCCAGTCATCAAGAGGATGTGGAGGACTGGTTTGTTTACAGCTGGTCATTGTGGCAATGAAAAAAAAATAGTTGGGCTTTGATTTATCATGATTGATGGTGGATTTACATAGCTGGTGGACATAACCAATGATGGATTTACAATTGGGGCACTGTCTACATTTTTGTGTATTTTGTAACCCCTTCGTGACACTATACATCCCCGCCATGAAGTGCCCAAATGACTGATCATGTACACTGTATGTGATCAGCTATTTGGGGCGGTGGAATGCCAGTAAATGCTGAGAACCAATGGTTACCATCCATTAATGAATGCTTCAGTATTGAGGCATCCATTAATGAAAGAGTTGGGTGTCCGATAGTGATAACAGTGCTGTATTTACTACACTTGCTGTCACTGTTTGACAGCTAATACAGATTGGGATCCTGATGTGTACTGGCTTTTTTCTGCAATGTTTTGGAATAGAAAGCTACATGCTTCTGTTCTGAAACAATGTTGCAGGCTTCTGATCATTCTGGGAAAGATCAGAAGCTTTTACTGACACTGGACTGACATGCTGTCATGATCAGTGTCTCTAAGGTTATTATTGGCTGTTCCTAAGTTTGGAGCAGCCTAATAATAACCAAAAATGAATTAATAAAATCATCAAGCAGTCATAGTGAGATCAATTCCCAATGACTGCTTGATATCATTAAAAATAAATAAAATAAAAGTGTAAAATAAAAATGAAAATAAAAATAAATTAAATAAAAAATACAATTATATACATAAATATATTTTTATACTATCATTATAATAAAAAATTAACCCCTTACAATGAAAATCTGCATCTGAACTGAAGATTTGTTTTTCACCCTAAGGGGTTCATTTTTTGAATTTTGAAATCCTAGGAATGTGAGTTGTTCCCAAATAAAGGACAAATACATATATTTATTTTAATGCATTTTTTTTTAGCTGTGCTATTTTTCTAAAAAAAATTCTAAAAATCAAAACTAGGGGAAAAATGTTTTCTTTACCTTTTTCCACTCTTTTTTTTACATTTTATGCATCCTAAGTGAAGTGTTAGGCACACATATGTGATATAAATATATAGCCCTATCTGTCTTCTAAACAACAATATATAATATATGGGTGCACTAACATTAATGGACAGAAACTAAAAACAAGCTCAGTCATGAAGGTTACATTGTGAGTGTTTTACCTACATTTGGGTGTGGCAGATATCTTGGGCCCTCCTTTTATTTTTTGCCCCTTTCCACAGAACAAATGTTCTCAGAAATTCACAGGACATTGTTTATTGTTGGCCCCTATGAAGTTGAGTTCTCCACTCTCCATTTAAACCTGTTTCATTGTGTTTTTAATTTTTCAGTCCCTTACCCCATCATTTGGTTTCTATATCCACAAGGAGTATGGATACCCCAGGTTCAAAACCCCTCTTTCATAGTAATTACTGTCTTCAGCTAATTCAAAAAAAGAAGGTTCCCCAAACAAAGAAATCCCTATATTGGAGCTGATCAGGTAAACAGGTGACACAAAATGGTAATGATGTATAAAAAAATATATTTAATGACAATTAAAGAAAAATACACATAGGATCCAATATAACAAGACATCTAAAAACAAGTAAAAAGAAGTAAAAAGACATCCCCTTGAAATCCCACTTATAGTAATACGAGTGATAATCTAGAGACCACCTCAGTGGTAAATAGTCACTAATATATGCACATTGATGTGTTTTAAAGACGGATACAATGTATCAAAGCGTACTCACAACCTGTGTGGTTTGCGATGAGGGACAGTCCTTGTAGGGTCCCCTGTTTAAACGTGGATGGAGTAAATTCTGTGAGGTGTATCTTAGGGGTCTATTCACAAAGCTGCCGAGGGCAGCCGGGTGAATGACCGATCAGAAGTGAAGTGAGCCGAACACTGTTCGGCTATTCACTTCAGGCTGGTACGGCTGATTTCAGCCGTACATCGGCTGAAATCAGCCGTACATCGGCTTGCTTCGTGTGGCTTCGGATCAGCCGAACATGCTTAACATGTTCGGCTGACCCGAAGTGCAGAAGGAGTTCGACTCAGCCGATCCAACATCTGGATCGGCTGAGCCGAACCTCCGGCAGGCTTCACACTGCTGTTCGGGCTATTCTGAAAGATCCCGAACAGCAGTGAGAGAATAGCCGAATGCCGCCGAGCGGCATTTGGCTCGGCTGTTCTGCT